>NC_057394.1:49270833-49391660 GCF_019320065.1 Cervus canadensis | reverse complement strand
TGAGAAATGAAAAACAACTCTAGAAATACTATGTGAAAATAATTAGATTTATGAGTAATTTATAAAAATTACTTAACAATAGTGTATGGCTTCCCCAATGGCCCTGTAGATAAAGAATCTGCCTGCAGTGCAGGAGACACAGATTCAATCCCTGGGTCAGGAATATTGCCTGGAGGAGGAAATGGCAACCCACTCCTGTATTTCTTGCCTGAAAAATCTCGTGGACAGAGGAGCCTAGCAGGCTACAGTCCAAAGGGCCACAAAGCATTGGATGCAACTGAGATGAGCAATAATGAACAATGAGCAAAAATGTATATATGCCAGTCCCAATCATCCCCCCTTCCTCTGGCAAACATTAGTTTATTGGATAGGTTAATTTTCACTCTAAATGAACCACAAGCCTGATTCAACATGAGATATATAAGACATTAGAATTCTTAAAGGAGAGAAAGGAATATGAAGCTTGTTATCCTAAATTTCATGGGAATAGCAGGAAAAGTGTGGATAAGTCCTAAGGAAGGATAAGTCTGAAATGAGGTCTTAAATACTTGAGTATACTCTTCATTGCTTTACTAAAAACATCCCAGGAGTGGTTGACACTTCATATTCTGAAATGGTTTAAGGATCAGAGTCATATACAACTGTTAATTAGAGAAGATTGTTGTTCATTGATAACAATGACTTTTACACTTGCATTAGTAAATATTTATCAAATACTTGAGTTGCCATGAATTTGTCTACAGGCAAGGTAAAGTCTGTTGTTTTTGTAAGTTGCAAGATATTGCTTTCCTCTGCTCTTTGAGGATTAGCAAAAGGATATGCTCATTTTCTCCTAAACATCACATGATTTCCCAGTAGAATTGGCCACCATTCATCTCAGTTGGAATTTTTCCTAAATCGACAGTAACTATAATTTTCTTCTGCAGTAAAGTGAATGAAAAGGCTCAGGCTTGTAGAAGAAAAAAACACTGAGAATTTTCACAATATTATGATGCATTACATACTAAAAAAGTCTTCCCTGGTGGCTCAAAGGGTAAAGCATCTGCTAGCAATGCCAGAGACCCAGTTAGATCCCCGGCTCAGGAAGATCCCCCTGGAGAAGGGAATGGCTACTTACTCCAGTATTCTTGCCTGGAGAATCTCATGAGTAGAGGAGCCTGATGGGTTATAGTCCATAGGTTTGCAAAGAGCTGGACAGAACTGAGCAACTAAGCATGCACATACAACAAATCAATAAACCTATATTTTGAAATTAAATATTCTATTGCAGAAAGTTCTCTCCTGATACTAAAATGTAAATTTTACCATTCAAAGAGAATTCACAGAATGAATGATCTTGAAAAGAACTCGGTCAATTTATTGACCTTTTAAAACAAATGCATTGTTATTACTGTTACTGTTAAACAGCAAGACAAAGTAAGTCTTTCATTGCTATTTAAGAATTATACCAATATACTGACAAAATAGAGATTTTACTAAGTGAATATTGATGTAGAAAAAAAAAGAAAATATAAAAATACAACATAGAATAGAAAGCAGAATATACACATACATATAGAGAGAATAATAATATTTAGATGGCAGAGATTTTGAAGGAAAAAATGTTCTCTGAAAGATAATGTTTTATGTTTGATTTTAGATATTCATACAATTTTATTTCTTTAGTCAATGGCACAGATCCAGTCTATGAAAAATCCACTCTGCCTCCTATGTACTCTGGGCTCTCTACAGAAGTTCCCCAACTTTTTGTACCACAGATCAGTTTAGTAGATGATAACTTTTCCAAGGACCTGGGTGGAGGCTAGTTACAGGATGGTTCAAGCTAATTTTGTGTATCGTGCACTTTATTTCTATTATTATTACATCTTTGTCACATCAAATCATCAGGCAATAGATTCCAGAGTTCAGAAACCCTGGCTCCAATACTCGAGGTGGTCACAGTAGTGAATCCATTAGATGTGATTCAGATAAGGAGTCAGAAGTTAAGAAGGTAGATGTGAGTCAGAGTGAGAACTTAACAGTCTTTCATATTGTTGAAGATTTAAGTCCAATGACTTTCATTTGGGAGACGGGCCCATTTGAGTGACCTTTTCCCTGACATATTTGGATTTTCTAAATTAACTAGCAAAATAATAATATAAGAAGTCAGGTAAAGGATTAAAACATAATGCAATCTAACTGAATTTGAAGAAAAGATGAGGAGTTTCCCATTGGGAAAGAAATAGTTTAGGAAAGGATTTAAAAGAATCAACAGATAGCATTTCTATTCCAGTATTTCAAACATATAGAAAAGCTTAGGTTACAATTCCTGCTCTTCACATTTACAGTATGTGATTTGGATAAAAATTTTAAGCATATTTTTAACCCCATTTCAGTCAGTGAAATAGTTATTTTAAAAGAAATATTCTGTGAAAAACACACACTGGCTTATGGCACACACACACACACACACAAAAAAAAAACTTTAAAGATAAGTTTTTTCAAAGATCTCCCAAGTTAAATTAACATGGCATAGCTCTTCCAGAAATAAATTCTAGTGCTATCTGTGAATAATTTCCTTTTCTTTAAGTCTCTTTGTATTTCACCCTGAAGGATACTCAAAAGAAGAAAAGGAGAAACTACATAGAAATAAGAGAGTTTATCCTTATGGGAGTGTCAGATGACCCACAACTTCACATTCTGAGCCGTGTCTTTCTACTCACCACCGACATGCTCAGCGTCACTGGGAACCTGACCGTTAGCACCCTGACCCTGCTGGATGCCCGCCTCCAGAGCCTCACGTGTTTCTTCCTCAGAAATTTCCCCATATTAGAGGTGTCATCCACAACTGTCACTACACCCAAGTCCCTTGCCACCATTATTACAGGAGATAAAACTTTTATTTTACTGATTGTATGGCTATTTTTTTTTTTTTTTCATTCTCTTGGGAGTCATTGAGTTTTGCCTACTGGCAGCCAAGTCCTATGACCATTACATTGTCATCTGCAAACAGCTGCATTACATGACCATCATGAATCATAGAGTCTGCACACTACTTGTCTTGGTTTCTTGGCTGGCTTCATCCTTAATCATTTTCTCATCACTCATGCTGTTCAGACAACTTGATTATGCTATTGACCATTTTACTTGTGATTATTTCCCCTTTCACACATTTCTTGTACAGACACCAAATTGTTAGAGATGATGGGCTTTTCCACTGTTGTGTTTGCCTTGATGTTCACTTTGGTATTAATAATTCTGTCCTATCCATATATCATCAGAACAATTTTGAGGATCTCTTCCACCACTCAGAGGACAAGGGCCTTTTTCCACGTGTTCTTCCCACAAATTGTCATCTCTATCTCTTATGGAAGCTACATTTTCATGTACATGAATACATCAGCAAAGGACAGGGTGTCTTTGAGCAAGGGAGTGGCTGTGCTAAACACCTCAGTAATCCCCATGCTGAACCCTTTTATTTATACCCTAAGGAATCTGAAAGTCAAGTGAGCCTTCATGGACATGGCCAGGAAGACTATACTCTTCTCAAGGGAATGAAAAAATAAAAACCTTGTTTTATAAATTAGAGGCATAACAAAGAGCAATCAAATAAAAACCAGGGCTTTCAAAGTCTATTAATTTTCACATAGTCTCACTGGAAGTATTTTTCAGTGCTCATACTTCTATTGCCAGCATCTTACCAAATATGAGTGCAGTTGTGCAGTAGTTTGAACATTCTTTGGCATTGCTTTTCTTTGGGATTGGAATGAAAACTGGCATATTGAGTGCAGCATTTTAACAGCATCATCTTTTAGGAATTGAAAGAATTCAACTGGATTTCCATCACCTCCACTAGTTGTGTTCATAGTGATGCTTCCTAAGGCTAACCTGGCTTCAGACTCCAAGATGCCTGGCTCTAGATGAGTGATCACACCGTCATGGTTATCTGGGTCATAAAGATCTTTTTTGTATAGTTCTTCTGTGTATTCTTGCCAGCTCTTCTTAATATCTTCTGCTTCTATTAGGTCCATATCATTTCTGTACTTTATTGTGCCCATCTTTGCATGAAATGTTCCCTTGGCATCTCTAATTTTCTTGAAGAGATATCTAGTTTTTCCCATTCTACTGTTTTCCTTAATTGTCTTGCATTGTTCACTGAGGAAGTCTTTCTTACCTCTGCTTGCTATTCTTGGGAACTCTGCATTCAAATGGGTATATCTTTCCTTTTCTCCTTTGCCTTTCACTTCTCTACTTTTCTCAGCTATTTGTAAGACCTCCTCAGGCAACCATTTCACCTTTTTGCCTTTCTTTTCCTTGAGGATGGTCTTGGTCACTGCCTCCTGTAGAATGTCATGAACCTCTGTCCATAGTTCTTTAGGCATTCTATCAGATCTATTCCCTTGAATCTATTTGTCACTTCCACTGTATAATCATAAGGGATATGATTTAGGTCATACCTAAATGGCCTAGTGATTTCCCCTATTTTCTTCAATTTAAGTCTGAATTTGTCAGTAAGGAGCTCATGATCTGAGCCCTGGTCAGCTCCCAGTCTTGTTTTTGCTGACTGCATAGAGCTTCCCCATCTTCAGCTGCAAAGAATATAATCAATCTGATTTCAGTATTGACCATCTGGAGATGGCCATGTGTAGAGTCTTCTCTTGTGTTGTTGGAAGAGGGTGTTTGCTATGACCAGTGTGTTCTCTTGGCAAAACTCTATTAGTCTTTGCCCTGCTTCATTCTGTACTCCAAATGTGCCTGTTATTCCAGATATTTCTTGACTACCTACTTTTGCATTCCAGTCCCCTATGATGAAAAGGACATCTTTTTGGGGTGTTATTTCTAGGAGGTCTTGTAGGTCTTCATAGAGCCGTTCAACTTCAGCTTCTTTAGCATTACTGGTTGAGGCATAGACTTGGATTACAGTGATATTGAATGGTTTGCCTTGGAAACAAACAGAGTTCATTTTGTCGTTTTTGAGACTGCACCCAAGTACTGCATTTCAGACTCCTTTGTTGACTATGAGGGATACTCCATTTCTTCTACTACTTATGCACAGTAGTAGATATAAAAGTCCTCTGAGTTAAATTTGCCCATTCCAGTCCATTTTAGTTCACTGATTCTAAAATGTTGATGTTCACTCTTGCCATCTCCTATTTGACCACTTCTGATTTACCCTTTCACAGGGTCACAAAGGGTCAGAAACGACTGAGTGACTCAACTGAACTGAACTGATTTACCTTAATTCATGGACCTAACATTCCAGGATCCTATGCAGTATTGTTCTTCACAGCATCAGACTTTACTTATATCACCAGTCACATCCAAACTAGGCATTGTTTTCACTTTGGCTCCATCTCTTCATTCTTTCTAGAGTTATTTCTCCACTCTTGTCCATTAACATATTGGGCACCTACCGACCAGGGGAGTTCATCTTTTAGTGTCATATCTTTTTGCATTTTCATACTGTTCCTGGGCTTCTCAAGGCAAGAGTACTGAAGTGGTTTCCATTCCCTTCTCCAGTGGACCACGTTTTGTCAGAACTCTCCACTATGAAGAATGTTCAAACTACTGCACAACTGCACTTATCTCACACTCCAGCAAAGTAATGGTCAAATTCTCCAAGTGAGGCTTCAACAGTATGTTAACCAAGAACTTCCAGATGTTAGAACTGGATTTAGAAAAGACCGAGGAGCCAGAGATCAAATTGCCAGCATCTGTTGGACCATAGAACATTCAAGAAACATCTACTTATGCTTTATTGACTATGCCAAAGCCTTTGACTGTGTGGATCACAACAAAGTGTGGAAAATTCTTAAAGAGATTGGAATACCAGTTCACCTTACCTACATCCTGAGAAATTTGTATGCCATTCCAGAAGCAGCAGTTAGAACCAGACATGGAACAATGGACTGGTACCAAATTGGGAAAGCAGTACACTAAGGCTGTGTATGGCCACCCTGCTCATTTAACTTATATGCAGCATACATCATGCGAAATGCCAGGCTGGATGAAGCACAAGCTGGAATCAAGATTGCTGAGAGAAATATCAATAACCTAGATAAGCAGACGACACAATCCTTTGGGCAGAAAATCTAGATGAACTAAAGAGTCTCTTGATGAAAGTGAAAGAAGAGAGTGAAAAAGCTGGCTTGAAACAGCATTCAAAAAACTAAGATCATGGCATCCAGTTCCATCACTTCATGGCAAATACATGGGGAAACAATGGAAACAGTGACAAACTGTAATTTCTTGGGCTCCAAAATCATTATAGATGGTAACTGCAGGCATGAAATTAAGACACTTGCAACTTGGAAGAAAAGCTATGACCAAACTAGACAGCATATTAAAAAGCAGACATTACTTTGTCAACAAAGATGCATCTAGTTAATGTGAGGCGAGCAGAAGTAACGCCATGGCAGGCAGCTTAGATTAGGAGTAGGCCTTCCTACTTCTGGGTGGTGAGATTATCAGGCCACCTGGATACAATCAATCAGCTTTCGCTTAACACTGACAGCTGTTTGCCAATTAGGAAATTAGGAATGGGGCAGAAACCCCCGGGAAAGTCCCCCGCACGTGAAAGTTTTGACCAATGAAATTGCTTTGACCAACGGCGTGTGCTCACCCTATAAATTTGTGTAACAGCTTGGGCTCGGGGCTCTCTGACCCTGCACCACTGCATTGGATGCGGCAGAAGCCCTGGCTTGAGTCAGTAATAAACTTCCCTTTTTGCGAGTTGCATTGTCTTGGAGGCCTTCTCTCTTCCCACTCGGGGATTTGGACATCGGGCATAACAGTTAAGGCTATGGTTTTTTCAGTAGTCATGTACGAATGTGAGAGTTGGACCATAAAGAATACTGAGTGCCAAAGAATTGATGTTCTTGAACTGTGGTGTTGGAGAAGACTCTTGAGAGTCCCTTGGGCTGCAATGAGATTAAATCAGTCAATCCCAAAGAAAATCAATCCTGAATATTCATTGGAAGGGCTAATGCTGAAGCTCCAATACTTTGGCCACTTGATGCAAAGAACTGGCTAACTGGAAAAGACCCTGATGCTGGGAGAGTGGAGGCAGGAGGAGAAGAGGATGACAGAGGATGAGATAATTGGATGGCATCACCAACTCAATGCACGTGAGTTTGAGCAAGCTCCAGGGGTTGGTGATAGACTGGGAAGCCTGGCATGTTGCAGTCCATGGGGTCGCAAAATTTGAACATGAGTGAATGACTGAAATGAACTACCAAATATAGTATATACATTTTTTGCCGTCAAATTCTCATCATTCTCTCATGTACTGCCCTTCCTTTGGGCTCATCATTCCACTCGACCTTGGAACTGACCTCATTTCCCTCTTTGAAATGTTTTTTAATTCCATGTTTTCACAATATTTCTTAGAAAATTAAGGACAGACAGAAAGAGGCTGAGTAGCAGCACCTGAGAGAGACTTGCATTTTGATTTTGACAGGAAACAGTCTTTCCATAAATTCAGAAAATATTAAATGATGTTGAATACTGTTTTTCAATGTCTTTTAATTGTTGGATAATTGCTTTACAATGTTGTGTTGGTTTCTACCATACGTTAACATGAGTTTGTCATAAGTATACACATGTTCCCTCCTTTTTGGACTTCACTCCCACCTCCTACCCCAGCCCACCTCTCTAGGTAGTCACAGAGGCCTGGGTTAAGCTCACAGTGCTGTACAGCAACTTCTCATTGGCTATCTGTTTTACATATTTTAACGTATGAGTTTCAATGCTAGTCTCTTAATTTGCCACACCCTCTCCCAACCGCCACCCTGCTATGTTCACAGGTCTGTTCTCTATGTCTGTGTCTCTAATTGCTGCACTGAAAGTAGGTTCATCTGTACCATTTTTCTAGATTCCATATATATGTGCTAATATATAATATTTGCTTTTCTCTTTCTGATTTACTTCACTCTGTATAACAGGTTCTAGGTTTATCTACCTCATTATATTTGATTCCAGTTTGTTCCTTTATGTGGATGCTTGACTTGTTATGAACCAGTTTATAACCCAGCATAAGGTTGTGCATGTGTGCTCAGTCATGGCCAACTCTTTGTGACCCTACGGACTATAGCCTGACAGTCTCCTCTGTCCATGTGCTTACCACAACTTCTTTATCCATTCATCTGTCAGTGGACATCAAGGTTGCTCCCATGTCCTGGCTATTGTGAACAGTGCTGCAATGAACATTGGGGTACCTATGTCTTTTAGAATTGTGATTTTCTGAATATATGCCTGGTTGTGAGATTGCTGGGTCATATGGAAGTTTTATTCCTAATTTTTAAAGAAATCACCATACTATTCTTTATAGTGGCTGTATAAATTCACATTCCCACCAACTGTGCAAGAGGATTCCCAATTCTTCACATCCTTTCCAGCATTTGTTTGATGATGGCCATCTTGACTGATGTGTTTACCTCATTGTAGTATTGACAAGTGAAGTTGAGTATTTTTTTCCATTTTTTCGTCTGTTTATTAGCCATCTTTATCTCTTCTTTGGAGAAATAGCCATCTATTTAGGTCTTCTGCCTATTTTGTCAATGGCTTGTTCTTTTGTTATTGAACTACATGAGTTTCTTGTATATTTTAGAAATTAATCCTTTGTCAGTTGCTTCATTTGCAAATATTTTCTCCCATTCTGAGGGTTGTCTTGTCATCTTGTTTATGATTTCCTTTGCTGTGCAAAAGCTTCTAAGTTTAATTAGGTCCCACTTGTTTTTATTTCCAAAACATAACGAGGTGGAGGTCTTTAATCTGTTTTGAGTTTATCTTTGTGAATGGTGTTAGGAAGTGCTGTAATTTTATTCTTTTACACATAGCTGTCCAGTTTTCCCTGCACCACTTATTGAAGAGGCTGTCTTTCCTCTGTTGGATATTCTTGCCTCCTTTGTCAAAGATAAGGTGCCCAAAAGTGCTTGGGTTTATCTCTGGGCTTTCTATTTTGTTACATTGATTCTTCCAATTCAAGAATTGGTATGTCTCTCTATCTGTTTATGTCATCATTGACTTCTTTCATCAACGTCTTATAGTTTTATTTATACAGCTCTTTTGTGCATTTATTCCTATTTTATTGTTATTGTTGCCTTGGTGAATGGAGTTGATTCTTTATTTTCTCTTTCAGATTTTTTTCGCTAGTGTATTGGAATTCAATGGATTTCTGTGTATTGATTTTGTATCCTGCAACCTTACTAAATTAACTGATTAATCTAGTCATTTTCTGATAGTATTTTTAGGGCTTTCTTTGTACAGGATCATGCTGTCTCCAATGAAAGTTTTACTTCTTCTTTTCCAATCTGGATCCATTTTCTTTCTTGTTCTTCTCTATTGCCAATTAAAATTAACTCCAATTTTACTTTTTCATCATGGCTGTGAAATAAGAACAATCATATAAAACATTTCCAGAGGAAAAGATAAGGTAAAATTTTCTTCAAGAGAAAATTAATAACATTTACCTCAGAAAGTTGTTTAAGAAAAGCTATGAAGAACCTAGACAGTGTATTAAAAAGCAGAAACATCACTTTGCCAACAATGATTTGTATAGTCAAAGCTATGGGTTTTTCAGTAGTCATGTAGGGATGTGAGAGTTGGACAATAAAGAAGGCTAAGCACACAAGAATTGATGCTTTTAGACTGTGCTGCTAGAGAAGACTCTGGAGAGTCCTTCGGACTGCGAGATCACACCAGTCAATCCTACAGGAAATCAACTCTGAATATTCGTTGGAAGGACTGATGCTGAAGCTGAAAAGACCCTGATGCTGGGAAAAATTGAGGGCAGGAAGGGAAGGGGGCAACAGACGATGAGATGGTTGGATGGCATCCGTAGATCGTGGACATGAGTTTGAACAAACTCGTTTGAACAGGGGAGCCTCGTGTGCTGCAGTCCAAGAAAGCGCAAAGAGTTGGATATGAATGAGTGACTGAAAATGAAATAAACTTGTTCACAAGATTCAATTAGCCAATATGAAGAAAATAATTAGAATAGGCCTGGAATATAGTAATTGCTGAAAAAATATTATCTTTACCCTCCTCTTTCTTCTCTCTCCTCATTATTATAAAAGTATTATAATAGTATAAAGAGTTCAACTATACTTTAGTTTCTAAACTTTAAAAATATGTAAGTAGATATTTATATTTTATTTCCAGCCCTCTAGTGATTGTCATTGTTTGATTTCATGAAAATTCCAAATAGAATAAAAATTTCCTAATAAAGTCATTTCTATTACCTGGTAAAATGAAAATTTCAGAAATCCACATCAATTCTGACATTCTTTCTATCAAACTAAATGGCCTATAAAATTGTAACACCAACCTGTATTCTTTACTTTATCCAAATATATTTGAATAAAAATTTTGTAGAAAATTCTGAAGCAATATTCAACTTTATCCAGTTAATTAGGTTCAGTGTGGGGAATTTTTTAACATGGGGACAGATGAAAAGGACTCATACAGCTGTACTGAAACAGTTATGGCAGATTATGAGTAATAGAAAGCATTGACAAGAACTTTACTCTTTTAATGATATACTCACTTGCATTCCCTGGAGAAAAAGATAACCTTTTGGATGGTCTCCTTGAAGGCTTGCTTCACTTGCTGGTTCCTCAGTGAATATATAAATGGATTCATCATAGGAGGAAGAGAAGCGTTCAGAATAGATGCTCCTTTGTTCAAGGATGCCTTTTCTTTTGCTGAAGGGTTAGCATACATGAATATACAGCTTCCATAAGAGATGGAAATGACAATCATGTGAGAGGAGCATGTAGAAAATGCCTTTTTCCTCTGACTGGCAGAAGGCAGTCTCAGAATTGTCTTGATGACGAACATGTAGGATAGAATTATTAATGCCAAAGTAAAAAGCAGAATCATTATTGCAGAGTAAAAACCAATCACTTCAAGGAGCCATGTGTCTGAGCAGGATAGTTGCAAGAGGGGGAAATAGTCACAAGCAAAGTGATCAATGATGTTAGAACCACAGTAATCTAACTGGAGGAAAAGAATAACAGGTGGGAAGATGTTTAAGAACCCTTCCAGACAAGCACAAAAGACAAGCAATCCACAGACTCTGTTGTTCATGATGGTTGCATAATGCAGGGGTTTGCAGATAGCGACATAGCGATCATAGGACATGGCAGTTAGGAGATAAAATTCAGTGATACCCAAGAAGATGAAGAAAAACAACTGAGCTGTACAATCATTGTATGAAATCGTTTTGTCCCTGGTGATAATTGTGCCCAGAAATCTAGGAATGTAGACCATTGTAAAGGAAATTTCTACTATAGAGAAGTTCCTGAGGAAAAAATACATAGGTGTCTGTAGATGGGAGTCCACCAAGGTGAGAATGATGATGGTCAGATTTCCAGTGAAGCTCTGGATTATCTGATAGCCCCAGAAGAATGAATGCTGTGGGTCTTGTGTGGTTTTTCATTGCTTGTCCTTTGCCCCCATTCAAAAAGAAAATGGATGTGTTTCCTATAAGAAATAAACGATCAAAATACATTTGAGAATAGAATACTCTCCAATTTCCATTCAAGTTTTCATTCTAGTAAGGAATATTATCTTAAGTTCAAAATCATTATGTCTTCTTCAAAAATACATTATCAAAGACTATGGATAAAATAAAACTCTTATGATAACACTTAAATAGGGCTATTTTTGTCTACTAAGTTTTAATTAGTTCAAGGCAGTCTTTAAAAGATTTAGCTTCCTTTGTAAAAAAAAAAAAAAATACAGAAATATTTTAATTGGTTCTCCTCCTTTCCTCAGTATTATAAAAAACAGTATAGTTTGCAGATAATCTAAATAGAGTTTGAAAGCATACAGAGTTTATGTATGCCTATTTCCACATTTTATATTTTGCATAACTGAGGCCTACTTTGTCTAGGTGACTTTCACTAGTTTAAATGACTAGTGAACATAATAAAACTGTGGGAAATTCTTAAAGAGGTGGGAATACCAGACAGTTTAACCTGCCTCCTGAGAAACCTATATGCAGGACAAGAAGCAGCAGTTAGGACTGGACACGGAACAATGGACTGTTTCAAAATTGGGAAAGGAGTACTTCAAGGCTGTATATTATCACCGTGTGTGTTAGTTGCTCAGTCGTGTCCGACTTTTTACGACCCCATGGACTGTAGCCACAGTCCATGTGGATCACAACAAACTGTGGAAAATTATTATTAAAGAGAGGGAATACCAGACCACCTGACTTGCTTCCTGAGAAGTCTGTATGCAGGTCAAGAAGCAACAGTTAGAACTGTACATGGAACAAAAGAATGGTTCTAAATCAGGAAAGGAGTACCTCAAGGCTGCATATTGTCACTATGCTTATTTAAATTATATGCAGAGCACATCATGCAGAATGTTGAGCTAGATGAAGCACAAGCTGGAATCAAGATTGTGGGCAGAAATATCAATAACCTCAGATATACAGATGATACCACCCTTATGGCAGAAAGCGAAGAAGAGCTAAGGAGCCTCTTGACAAAAGTGTAAGAGGAGGAGAGTGAAAAAGTTGGCTGAAAACACAACATTCAGAAAACTAAGATCATTGCAACCAGTCCCATCACTCCATGGCAAGTAGATGGGGAAACAGTGGAAACAGTGACAGACTTTATTTTGGGGGGCTCTAAAATCACTACAGATGGTGACTGTAGCCATGAAATTAAAAGATGCTTGCTCTTTGGAAGAAAAGTTATGACCAACCTTGACAGCATTTTAAAAAGCAGAGACGTTATTTTGCCAACAAAAGTCCATCTAGTTAAAGCTTTGGTTTTTCTAGTAGTCATGTGTGGATGTGAGAGTTGGACTATAAAGAAAGCTGAGTGCCGAAGAATTGATGCTTTTGAACTGTGGTGTTGGAGAAGACTCCTGAGAGCCCCTTGGACTGCAAGAAGATCAAACCAGTCAATCCTAAATGAAATCAGTTCTGAATATTCATTGGAAGAGCTGACTCACTGGAAAAGACCCTGATGCTGGGAAAGACTGAGGGCTGAGGTGAAGGGGATGAAAGAAAATGAGACGCCTTCATGGCATCATAGATTCAGTGGACGTGTCTTTGAGTAAACTCCAGGAAACAGTGAGGGACAGGGAACTGCACGCTGCAGTTCATGGGGTTGAACACAGCCCCATGAGTCAGACACAAAAACCCCCTGACCAACAACAACATAGCTCAGTAATATCTCACTTTAGAATATAGGTATTTACCCATGGGAATATTTTGGTGGCACTCTCTCCTAATTTACTTTCATAAAGGTTTGGTTGATGCAATGCCTTAATTTCTTCCTTTTCTGATGAAAGACAAAAAGCACAAGAAAGTGTAACTTCCACTACCAAATTAAATAATTGCCTACACTCAGTTTAGTTCATACAATGCACACTTATTTTCTTTTGTTTTACAATTTTGCCTTAGCAAATGAAGAAGTAGGTGGGCAAAACCTTTACTGGGAAGCAGATATTCCTTGAAATAAGGAATGTCATTTTTATGGTTTTATTTCTATAAACGAAAACCATTTAACTTAGGAAAAATTAATGAACAACTCAATACTTATTGCTATGCTGCTTCTTTAGGACCCCATCAATAGTTTTCTCGTTAGTAAACCACTATTTACTCTTTAATATCAAAAACTTTTTAAAATTCACAAACCCATATGCAAATACTACTTTAAAACACACAAATGAGATGGAATAATATGCATTAACCTGAATAATAACAAATTTTACTTGCTTCCTGTTTTTTCTTGATGATTTAGTCTCAAATTTTATGGTTTGATCACTTCAATAATTATATAATTTCAGAGTTGGTGAGCTGAGGCAGCAATTTATTTGGTTTCAATTGTACTCTCAAAACAAATATGGTGACTTAACCGTGTCATTGCTCTCAAGGATTATATTCTCATTGTGGTTCAACTGTTAATATTTGACCCACAATATCCTTCATTCCTGATATTGCAAAATTGGTGCACATTTCATTTTACTGTAACTCATAATTGATTCTTGTCTCTTATCTAAGCTCTGTGTACAAACTCAGTTGCACTTGGGGGGACTAGTCAAATATTTCTTATATTTACACCTTTCACATAATAAAAACATTACATATTAAAACATTTTCTTTAGATTAATGCACAGATTTTAAATGAAGATTTTGTAATTCTATGATTATTTATCCATGCAATTTATCCAGTAATATTTTCCTTAGGCTTCAGAGTCTGTTATATTTTCCTACAAATGCTGCTTTGAAGAAAAGATATTTAGAAATTTCTTCTCCATGTATGTCAAACACAGGGAATTGGATTTATCTTGTCTCTCCTGTTTTCTCAGTGTAATTTGTTAAGTAAACAGAGGGCTGATGAGGCATTATGAAAAGACACAGGTGAATCCGTTTTGTGAGTATTAATAAGAAAGTGCTTAGCTTCCTTAGTAACTCAGTGGTAGAGAATCCACTTGCCAATGCTAGAGACGCAGCTGTGATCCCTGAAGTGGGAAGATTCCTCAAACCATGGAGCAACTAAGACCGTTTGCCACAAAATCTGAGCCTGTGCTCTAGAGCCCGGGAACCGTAATTACTGAGTCAACCTGCTGCAGCTACTGAAGCCATTCCCACCTGCAGCCCTGCTCCACCTGAGGAGAAGCCACCGCAGTGAGATGCTCACACATGGTGAGTAGACAGCAGCCGCCACCTGTCTCAGCTAGAGAAAGCCGGTGCAGCCAAAATAAACAAATAAGTACAATTATTAAAAAAAAAAGAGTCAAAAACCAAAATGACTGAGCTAAATGAAGTAACTTCATAAACATGTCACACTGAGTGTGCAAAAATTTGATTTAGATTTAGAAATTGAAAAACTCGACAAATCAGCCCCTCAACTTCACCTCTGAGAGGCAGTTGTTAAACATTTACTATTCTCTCATTTAGAACATCTGTCAGTCATGTGGTGGATACTCAATAAATATTTCTGAATGAATAAATATGTTGAAATAATTTTGGTGTATAATCAATCTCCAGTACTCAATAAAATCTTAAAAACTGATTGTTAAAGAATTTGAGAAACAAAATATGAAAAGAATCACTATTTGGATAAAAAAAATGTTAGTTGCTCAGTCGTGTCCAACTCTTTGCGACCCCATTGACTGTAGCCCACCAGGCTCCTCTGTCCATGGAATTCTCCAGGCAAGAATCCTGGAGTGGATTGCCAGTCCTTTCAAATATTAAGGCAAAGTCTCTTACCGGGACAGATTTCAAGAACCTGCGCACAATTGGGTCCCATGATGTGGTCCAGACAGGCTGCAGCACACCACTGTTGGGAGTGAACCAGTTCATCTACAAGTGGACAAAGATCCCTGCTTTCATGGGGTGAGGGATGGGAGAGAATGTAGACAATAAGCATGAATGTAACAATAATAAGTGTTTTGAAGAGGAAGAAAAAACTGAAATGCCTTGGAAGTGGGGAGCTAGTATAATTTTAAATAGTGTCAATGGGGTAGATTTTATTGAGGTGATATTTGGACAGAGATCTGAAGGAGGGAATGGGTGCTAAACATGTGATTATCTGGGAGAGGGAGACTTTCCAGTTTAAGAAACATTTAGTGTAAATACATTAAGGTCCTAGAAGGAAAATCATGTTAATTGCAAAGAATGATTTTTGGTTGTTTATTTTTTCTCATTTCTGATATTTTTCAATTTTTGTTGAACTAGTTTTCTGGATAGAATCTACAGCAGAGTATTGAATAAAGCAGTTATAGTGGTCCTCCACATCTTATAACTGATTTTACCAAAACTACAGCTACTATTTAAAATATTAAAAATGATGTTTGCTGTAAACTTTAAATTTTGAATGTTTTCAAGTATATACTAGGATAGAGAACTGGAGAAATAGTTTCAAGTGCAGATCAAGCAGATTCAATAGATATGAAGGCTATTTTATATTGCTTTACCTATTTTTTAAAAAACTTTTAAATATTTTGTTGTATTTTAAACTAGAACTTATACAGCAAACTTTTTCTTACCTGTATATTTTCAGTATGAACTCCTAAAATATATATTGTTTAATCCTGATGCAGTTTCCAAGCTAGCTAAATTAGCAAAATGTCTTTGGTATCATTTATCACCTTGCACACACTTGCACATGTTCATGCTCACTTTCTCAGTTGTGTCTGATTCTTTGTGACCTCATGGACTCTAGCCCACCAGGATCCTCTGCGTATGGGATTTCCCAGGCAAGAACACAGGAGGAGGTTTCTAGTTCCTCCTCTAGGAGATCTTCCTGACCCAGGGACTGAACCCATGTCTCCTGAGTCTTCTGCATTGGCAGGAGGATTCTTTCCCACTGAGCCACTGGGAACATAATCCTAGATACCCAATTGTCTCAAAACATCATTTTTTGTTGGCTTGTTCAAATTAGAGCCAGACAAGGAGCATGTAGCATATCCAATTGTGATGATCTAGTCAGGTTACTTATGCTACTGAAATAATGTTCTATTCTATTTTACTAAGAGACTTTATAAAATCATGAATGGTCACTGCATTTTATCATCACATATATGATTTTCATTTCAAATTTTGTTTTTCATTTTTAGTCTTTGATGAGGCAAATTACACAAGTAAATTCTCTAAAGATAAATTATCTTTGGGATAGGGCCACATGTAACATAAAATACTAGTTTTGATCATTTCTTTTAGTGCATTATCCCCTTATTTATGAGTCAAATTGCTGGTGACTTTCTTACTTAATCTTTTGATATCAAAAACGATGTAAATGTCCAAAAATGAGTTAATAATGTTTGCTTCATCTTTTCTTCTATAAATATTTTATAGATGTCCTCTTTCACCTTCTTAACAATAAATAAATAAATGACATTTGCTGTTAAATTTGAAAATCTTACATCTTTTATTGAATTTTCAAATTTTAGTCAAATTAACTTATGTTAAATAAGAAATAATATACTAGCCAATGTTTATGGAAAAACTTGTCCATGGGTCACAGATAGCCCACCACCTATTTGTGTTAAAAGTTTAATTGGACACACCTGAGCCCTTTCATTCACATGTGGTTTATAGCTGCATTTGTATGACAGAGGGGGAGAATTGAGTAATTTCATCAGGGACGCTATGGTCTGCAAATTCTAAATTATTAATATAGTGTCCTTTAGACACAAATTGTGTTGACTTCCAATACTGATAATTAAAATGTTTACACTGATTGAAACTTTTATAATAACCACTAAAGAGTTTGTGTAGAGTTAAAGGGCCACATTATTTGATATCAACATAAACTCCTTCATATCTTTTGTAATAAAATTTACAGTTCTTTTAATTCCTGGAATTATAACTCACTAGCTTATGGTATATTCTTATTCAGGTATCCAGAACCCACATCATCAATCAATTCTAAACTTCAGTATTTTCAAATATTTCCAGTTAACTGTAGAAATTATTGATTCAACAAGAAGGTAGGAGATAGTAGCTCCATGACTCTTTCCAAACTGGAAAACTCTTTAGTAATGTTTAAAGTTATTTTCTTTGTTTTTCAGCAAGTATGGATCTAAACTTTCAACTGAGTACAGTGTATGCATATCAGGAATAATTTGGCTCAATGAATTATAATTACAGTCTTTATAGAAAAAAGGTTAGAAAATGTAAGATGAGTTTGGATAACATTCAGTATTATTTAAAATTTTGGCTTCATGGAAAAGCAAAAAAAGAAAAAAGTTTAGTGCCAGAATTTCATGATTGCATGATCTTGCATAATCATCTTCTAAATTATAATCATTGTAATGTTTAAAACAGAGTGAACATACAAATTTTTAACAAAAGAAAATTTCAAATTTATATACAGTAAAATTTTGCCCATGTCAGTGTCTTTATCCCTATTAATTAAATTTTTAATTTAATTAGGTAGTTGAATGCATTATATGTGTATGATATCAACTCAAAATAACCACTAATAATAGAAAGTTGCAAAAACTGTCAGTTATTGATTAATTTAAAAAACAGCTTAACGTCAAGCATTAATTTAAGTATAAAACTGATTATAGCAAATGTAGTCATATATGGTTTCCAATAATTTTTAATTCTTCAGGCTTTTATCAGAAATTGTTATGTGTTACTTAAAGTGTTCCCCCAAAGAGGGACAATTTCACAGTTTTCTTGAAAGTATATATTCATAATTGTTCTCAAATTGATAAATTACATGGCAGAGAAGATTTTAAGTGGGGTAATAAAAGATTTTTGATTTCCCAAGAAACTATACTTTCATTAATTCTTTTTTTAATTTTTTAATTTTTATTTTTTTATTTTTTAGTTGTGTTGTTTTTTACATAATTACAAAGTAGGTCATTGTATGGAGAGAATAATATATGTAATGCTCTAATAAGATGGTCAGATTATGCTCATGGTCTTGTATAGTAAATTAAAAATAGTGTTTAGCGTGATTTACTGTTTCCTGAATTTCTGGAAAGAAATCTCTCTTGTGCATTCTTGCTCTGCCTCTTTCTGTTTGAATTCAATTTCCCAAAAACTACTGTGGAAGAAATGGGATTTTAAAAGTTTCAAAGAAGGAAATTGCAGTTTCATAGTTACAGAGTGGAACACATGTGCAGCTGCACAATCATGCCAGGTCTTTGTGACAGCATGGACCGTAGCCCATCACGATCCTCTGTTCATAGAATTTTCCAGGCAAGAATACTGGAGTGTGCTGCCATTTCCTACTGCAGAGTGTCTTCCCCATCCAGGTATCAAACCTGTGTCTCTTCTGCGTCCTGCATTGGCAGGTGGACTCTTTGCCCCGGGCACCAACCAAGAAGCACAGAACGAAAAGCTGAGTCCAAAGGAAGGTAAGTGAATGAGAGAAAGATGGGAATTTGAATAGAAAAAAAAAGTCTACAGTATCCTTGCAAAGCTTCTGTCAATGAAATTATGAGTAATGGAAAATAACTCTGGAGACAATATGAAAATTAATAGACTTTGAATAGTTCTGAGTTTTATTTATTTATTTATTGCATTTCATTATGCCAATAATTTATGAAAAAATACTTTTATTTTTTCATTTCCTTGAGAAAACTACATTCTTCTTTGCCACATCCATGAGGGTTCTCTTGACTTGCTGAATCTTAGGGTATAGATGAATGTGTTTAGCATGGGTGCAACTGAGATACTTAGCGCAGCTACTCCCTTGCTCAAAAGAGACCCTGTCCTTTGCTGATGGATTCATGTACATGAAAATGCAGCTGCCATAAGAGATGGAGATGGCAATCATGTGGGAAGAACATGTGGAAAGGCCTTTGTCCTCTGAGTGATAGAAGGGATCCTCAAACTTGTTCTGATGATGTATGTATTAGTTCAGTTCGGTTCGGTCGCTCAATCATGTCCGTCTCTCTGCAACCCCATGGACTGCAGAACTCTAGGCTTCCCTGTCCATCACCAGCTCCCAGAGTCCACCCAAACCCATGTCCATCAAGTCGATGATGCCATCCAGTCATCTCATCCTCTGTCGTCCCCTTCTCCTTCTGCCTCCAATCCCTCCCAGCATCAGGGTCTTTTCAAATGAGTCAGCTCTTTGCATCAGGTGGCCAAAGTATTAGAATTTCAGCTTAAACATCAGGCCTTCCAATGAACACCCAGGACTGATCTCCTTTAGGATGGACTGGTTGGATCTCCTTGCAGTCCAAGGGACTCTCAAGAGTCTTCTCCAACACCACAGTTCAAAAGCATCAAGTCCTTGGCGCTCAGGTTTCTTTATAGTCCAACTCTTCCATCCATACATGATTATTGGAAAAACCATAGCCTTGACTAGATGGACCTTTGTTGGCAAAGCAATATCTCTGCTTTTTAATATGCTGTCTAGGGTGGTCATAACTTTCCTTCCAAGGAGTAAGCATCTTTTAATTTCATGGCTGCAATCACCATCTGCAGTGATTTTGGAGCCCAGAAAGATAACGTCAGCCACTGTTTCCACTGTTTCCCCATCTATTTGCCATGAAGTGATGGGACCGGATGCCATGATCTTAGTTTTCTGAATGTTGAGCTTTAAGTCAACTTTTTCACTCTCCTCTTTCACTTTCATCAAGAGGCTCTTTAGTTCTTCACTTTCTGCCATAAGGGTGGTGTCATCTGCATATCTGAGGTTATTGATATTTCTCGCGGTAATCTTGATTCCAGCTTGTGCTTTCTCCATCCCAGCGTTTCTCATGATGTACTCTGCATGCAAATTAAATAAGCAGGGTGACAGTATACAGCCTTGACATACTCCTTTTCCTATTTGGAACCCATCTGTTGGTCCATGTCCAGTTCTAATTGTTGCTTCCTGAGCTGCATACAGGTTTCTCAAGAGGCAGGTCAGGTGGTCTGGTATTCCCATCCCTTTCAGAATTTTCCACAGTTTATAGTGATCCACACAGTCAAAAGATTTGGCACAGTCAATAAAGCAGAAATAGATGTTTTTCTGGAACTCTCTTGCTTTTTTGATGATCCAGCGGATATTGGTAATTTGATCTCTGGTTCCTCTGCTTTTTCTAAAACCAGCTTGAACATCTAGATGTTCACGGTTCACATATCGCTGAAGCCTGGATTGGAGAATTTTTTTTTTTTTTCATTTATTTTTATTAGTTGGAGGCTAATTACTTTACAATGTTGTAGTGGTTTTTGCTATACATTGACATGAATCAGCCATAGATTTACATGTGTTCCCCATCCTGATCCCGCTTCTCTACTCCCTCCCCATCCCATCCCTCTGGGTCTTCCCAGTGCACCAGCCCTGAGCTAGGAGAATTTTAAGCATTACTTTACTAGTATGTGAGATGAGTGCAATTGTGTGGTAGTTTGAGCATTCTTTGGCATTGCCTTTCTTAGGGATTGGAATGAAAACTGACCTTTTCCAGTCCTGTGGCCACTGCTGAGTTTTCCAAATTTGCTGGCATATTGAGGGCAGCACTTTCACAGCATCATCTTTCAGGATTTGAAATAGCTCAACTGGAATTCCATCACCTCCACTAGCTTTGTTCATATTGGTGCTTCTTAAGGCCCACTTGACTTCACATTCCAGGATGTCTGGCTCTAGGTGAGTGATCACACCATCATGATTATCTGGGTCATGAATATCTTTTTTTTTACAGTTCTGTGTATTCTTGCCACCTCTTCTTAATATTTTCTGCTTCTGTTAGGTCCATACAATTTCTGTCCTTTCTTGAGCCTATCTTTGCATGAAATGTTCCCTTGGTATCTCTAATTTTCTTGAAGAGATCTCTAGTCTTTCCCTTTATATTGTTTTCCTCTATTTCTTTGCATTGATCGCTGGGGAAGGCTTTCTTACTTCTCCTTGCTATTTTTTGGAACTCTGCATTCAAATGGGTATATCTTTCCTTTTCTCCTTTGCTTTTCACTTCCCTTCTTGATATATGTATTATTTCAGTTCAGTTCAGTCCCTCAGTCGTGTCTGAGCCTTTGCAACCCCATGAATCACAGCACGCCCGGCCTCCCTCTATCACCAACTCCAGGAGTTTACTCAAATTCATGTCCATCGAGTTGGTGACGCCATCCAGCCATTTCATCCTCTGTCGTCCCCTTCTCCTCCTGCCCCCAATCCCTCCCAGCATCAGGGTCTTTTCCAATGAGTCAACCCTTCGCATGAGGTGGCCAAAGTATTGGAGTTTCAGCTTCAGCATCAGTCCTTCCAATGAACACCCAGGACTGAGCTCCTTTAGGATGGACTGGTTGGATGTCCTTGCAGTCCAAGGGACTCTCAAGAGTCTTCTCCAACACCACAGTTCAAAAGCATCTATTCTTCAGCAGTCAGCTTTCTTCACATTCCAACTCTCACATCCATACATGACCACTGGAAAACCATAGCCTTGCCTAAATAGACCTTTGTTGGCAAAGTAATGTCTCTGTTTTTTAATATGCTATCTAGGTTAGAGGGGAAATAATCACAAGTAAAATGGTCAATAGTACTGGACTTACAATAACTGAGCTGTATGAAGAACATGAGTAATGGGAATATGATTAGGAATGAAGCCAGCCAAGAGGCCAAGACAAGCATTGTGAAGACTATGATTTATGATGGTCATGTAATGCAATGATTTGCAGATGGCAATGTAACAGTCATAGAACACGGCAGCTGGAAGGGAAAACTCAGTGACTCCCAAGAGAATGAAAAAAATTAAAATAACTGAGCCATGCAATCATTAAAAGAAATGGTTTTGTCTCCTGTAATAATGGTGGTCAGAAACTTAGGAATAGTGACAGTTGTGAATGACACTTCTAATATGGAGAAACTCCCGAGGAAGCAAGACACGGGGGTCTGGAGCTGGGCATCCTGCAGGGTCAAGGTGATCAAAGTTAGGTTCCCAGTGATGCTGAGCCTGTAGTTGATGAGCAGAAAGACAAAGATCACATGAAGTTAATGATCATCTGACAGTCCCAGGGATAAAGTCTGTTGTTTCTGTGTAGTTTATCATTTTTGTCCTTCTTCTTTTGCATACATTTTGGGAGAAAAATAAAAAGAAGCCTCAAATAAAAGGGACTTATTCCTGAATAGCACTGGAATTTCTTTCTTTAAGTGTTATGCCATATTTGATTTGACTTGGGAGATCTTTAAAACAACTTAATAAAAATAGATAACTTGCTTTAATTTTTTTCACCATATGCTGGTCTGAATTTCTCATATAATTTTTCCTTTAAAACTTTAATTTACTGATTGAAGCCAGGCTAAAATTATTTTTAAATAGCTAATCCAAATCATGGGCTTTCCTAGTGGGTCAGTAGTAAAGAATTTACCTGCAGTGCAGGAGACTCAGGTCCATTCTTGGTTGGGAAGGTCGGCTGGAGAAAGAAATGGCAATTCATGCCTGGGAAATCCCACAGACAGAGAAGCCTGGCAGGCTACAGTTCATGAAGTTGCATAAGAGTGGGACAGGACTTATCTGCTAAATGACAAAAATCCAAATCACGCACTCTGAATGGGAAGAGCAGGGCTTTTAACATAGGCCTTTCTAAGTGTTTGAAATACCGAAATAGAAATTCTACCTGTTAAATTTTTTTTTAATTAATTTATTTTACTTTACAATATTGTATTGGTTTTGCTATACATTGACTTGAATCCTCCATGGGTGTACATGTGTTCCCCATCATGAAACCCCCTCCCACCTCCCTCCCCATTACATCCCTCTGGGTCATCCCAGTGCACCAGCCCTGAGCACCGTCTCATGCATCAAACCTGGACTGGCGATTCGTTTCACATATGATAATTTACATGTTTCAATGCCATTCTCCCATATCATCCCACCCTCACCCTCTCCCACAGAGTCCAAAACACTGTTCAATACATCTGTGTCTCTTTAGCTGTCTCTCATGCAGGGTTATCATAACCATTTTTCTAAATTCTATATATATGCTTTAGTGTACTGTATTGGTGTTTTTCTTCTGGCTTACTTCACTCTGTACAATAGTCTCCAGTTTCATCCATCTCATTAGAACTGATTCAAATGTATTCTTTTTAATGGCTGAGTAATATTCCATTGTGTATATGTACCATGGCTTTCTTATCCATTCATCTGCTGATGGACATATAGGTTGCTTCCATGTCCTGGCTATTATAAACAGTGCCACGATGAACACTGGGGTACACATGTCTCTTTCAATTCTGGTTTCCTCCATGTGTATGCCCAGCAGTGGGATTGCTGGGTCAGATGGCAGTTCTATTTCCAGTGTTTTAAGGAATCTCCACAGTGTTCTCAATAGTGGCTGTACTAGTTTTCATTCCCACCAACAGTGTAAGAAGGTTCCCTTTTCTCCACACCCTCTCCAGCATTTATTGCTTGTAGACTTTGGATAGCAGCCATTCTGACTGGCGTGAAGTGGTACCTCATTGTGGTTTTGGTTTGCATTTTTCTGATAATGAGTCATGTCGAGCATCTTTTCATGTGTTTGTTAGCCATCTGTATGTCTTCTTTGGGGAAATGTCTGTTTAGTTCTTTGGCCCACTTTTTGATTGGGTCTTTTATTTTTCTGGAATTGAACTGCTTGAGTTGCTTCTATATTTTTGAGATTAATTCTTTGCCAGTTGTTTTGTTTGCTATTATTTTCTCCCTTTCTGAAGGCTGTCTTTTCAATTTGCTTATAGTTTTGCTTTGTTGTGCAGAAGCTTTTAATTTTAATTAGGTCCCATTTGTTTATTTTTACCTTTATTTCCAATATTCTGGGAGGTGGGTCATAGAGGATCCTGCTGTGGTTTATGTTGGAGAGTGTTTTGCCTATGTTTTCTTCTAGGAGTTTAATCGTTTCTGGTCTTATGTTTAGATCTTTAATCCATTTTGAGTTTATTTTTGTGTATGGGGTTAGAAAGTGTTCTAGTTTCATTCTTTTACAAGTGGTTGACCAGTTTTCCCAGCACCACTTTTTAAAGAGATTGTCTTTCCTCCATTGTATATCCTTGCCTCCTTTGTCAAAGATAAGATGTCCATAGGTGCATGGATTTATCTCTGGGCTTTCAAATTTGTTCCATTGATCTATATGTCTGTCTGTGCCCGTACCATACTGTCTTGATGACTGTGGCTTTGTAATAGAGACTGAAGTCAGGCAGATTGATTCCTCCAGTTCCACTCTTCTTTCTCAAGATTGCTTTGGCTATTCGAGGTTTTTTTGTATTTCCATACAAATTGTGAAATTATTTGTTCTAGTTCTCTGAAAAATACCATCGGTAGCTTGATAGGGATCACATTGAATCTATAGATTGCTTTGGGTAGTATACTCATTTTCATTGTATTGATTCCTCTGATCCATGAACATGGTATATTTCTCCATCTATTTGTGTCCTCTTTGATTTCTTTCACCAGTGTTTTATAGTTTTCTATATATAGGTCTGTTGTTTCTTTAGGTAGATATATTCCTAAGTATTTTTAAAAGCCTTTCCCATTGAGAAACTCCTCGTCTTTTCTTCAAACCCAGCAAAATTGTATTATTTCCCAATTTTTCACCTAATTTCTTGTATTTTTCTGTACTAGTTAATATAGTAAATCCAAGTATGTCAGAAAAAGATCATTCAGATGGATCCATCTAAAATGAAAGTCATTAGAGTAAAATCTTTCACAATGTGACAGATTTCTAAGTTTTCACTAAGAAGACTTTTACCTTCCCAACCTCCTACCCCTCATCTGAAGCCACAGGTAATGCATTCATTGTCATGACCTCCTCAGGTATTAGAGGTGGGGTCCCTGAACTCCATGATCTAATGTCTGATGATCTGAGGTGGAGCTGATGCAGTAGCAATAAAAATAAAGTTCACCATAAATGTCACACTACTTGAATAATCCTTAAAACACCTATTCTGGTCCATGGAAAAATAGTCTTCCAGGAAACTGGTCCCTGGTGTCAAAAGTGTTGGGGACATCTTTAAAGAGTCCAGAGTATGGAAGAGGCAGATTTGATCTTTAGTAGACTGTGATTAATGATCTGTGTCATGGGCTAAGGAAACCAAATATTGCAGAGTTCCAAAGAATAGCCAGGAGAGATAAGAAAGCCTTCCTCAGGGATCAAAGCAAAGAAATAGAGGAAAACAACAGAATGGGAAAGACTAGAGATCTCTTCAAGAAAATTAGAGATATCAAGGGAACATTTCAGGCAAAGATGGGTTTGATAAAGGACAGAAATGGTATGGACCTAATAGAAGCAGAAGATATTAAGAAGAAGTGGCAAGAATACACAGAAGAACTGTACAAAAAAGATCTTCACAATCTAGATAATCACAATGCTATGATCACTGACCTAGAGCCAGACATCCTGGAATGTGAAGTCAAGTGGGCCTTAGAAAGCATCACTACAAACAAAGCTAGTGGATGTGATGGAATTCCAGTTGAGCTATTTCAAATCCTGAAAGATGATGCTGTGAAAGTGCTGCCCTCAATATGCCAGCAAATTTGGAAAACTCAGCAGTGGCCACAGGACTGGAAAAGGTCAGTTTTCATTCCAATCCCTAAGAAAGGCAGTCCCAAAGAATGCTCAAACTATGCACAGTTGCACTCATCTCACATGCCAGTAAAGTAATGCTCAAAATTCTCCAAGCCAGGCTTCAGCAATATGTGAACCGAGAACTTCCAGATGTTCAAGCTTGTTTTAGAAAAGGCAGAGGAACCAGAGATCAAATTACCAATATCTGCTGGATCATCAAAAAAGCAAGAGAGTTCCAGAAAAACATCTATTTCTGCTTTATTGACTATGCCAAAGCCTTTGACTGTGTGTATCACAATAAACTGTGGAAAATTCTGAAAGAGATGGAAATACCAGACAACCTGACCTGACTCTTGAGAAACCTGTATGCAGGTCAGGAAGCAACAGTTAGAACTGGACATGGAACAACAGACTGGTTCCAAATAGGAAAAGGAGTACACCAAGGCTGTATATTGTCACCCTGCTTATTTAACTTATATGCAGAGTACATCATGAGAAACGCTGGACTGGAAGAAGCACAAGCTGGAATCAAAATTGCAGGGAGAAATATCAATAACCTCAGATATGCAGAGGACACCACCCTTATGGCAGAGAGTGAAGAGGAACTGAATAGCCTCTTGATGAAAGTGAAAGAGGAGAGTGAAAAAGCTGACTTAAAGCTTAACATTCAGAAAACTAAGATCATGGTATCTGGTTCCATCACCTCATGGGAAATAGATGGGGAGACAGTGGAAATAGTGTCAGACTTTATTTTTGTGGGCTCCAAAATCACTGCAGATGTTGATTGCAGCCATGAAATTAGAAGACACTTACTCCTTGGAAGGAAAGTTATGACCAACCTAGATAGCATATTAAAAAGCAGAGACATTACTTTGCCAACAAAGGTTCGTCTAGTCAAGGCCATGGTTTTTCCAGTGGTCATGTATGGATGTGAGAGTTGGACTGTGAAGAAAACTGAGTGCCAAAAAATTGATGCTTTTGAACTGTGGTGTTAGAGAAGCCTCTTGAGAGTCCTTTGGACTGCAAGGACATGCAACCAGTCCATCCTGAAGGAGATCAGTCCTGGGTGTTCATTGGAACGACTAATGCTGAAGCTGAAACTCCAGTACTTTGGCCACCTTATGCGAAGGGTTGACTTATTGGAAAAGACCCTGATGCTGGGTGGGACTGGGGGCAGGAGAAGGGGACGACAGAGGATGATGAGATGGCTGGATGGCATCACCGAATCGATGGGCATGAGTTTGAGTAAACTCCTGGAGTTGGTTATGGACAGGGAGGCGTGCTGCAGTTCATGGGGTCGCAAAGGGTGGGACATGCCTGAGCTACTGAACTGAATTGAACTGAAAGTAAAACTTAAAGCATTATCTTCCTGAAAACATTTTTTTTTCCTTCAAAATTTCTCCCATTTCAATGATATTAATGCTCTCTTTCTCTTTCCCTCTCCCTCTGTCTGTCTTTCTCTATATACATATATACAGCTTTCTAACCTATATTATATTTTTTCTTTATCTACATTAATATTTTGATAATAGAAAGTCACTATTACCTTGGAATTATCCAAGAAATAGCAAAGAAGGTCTTTTACTTTGTCTTCTAAATAACAGTTATGATAATAATATTGCATTATATAATAAAATTTAAAATGATGCATTTTAAAAAGAAGCAAAGAATTCCCTCCCTACATTAAACCAGTTCATTTTCATATCACTCATTCTGAGAATACTCATTAAATAGTAAAGTTTACACTCCAGTGTCAGAAGTTTTGGCAATAGATTATTTAATATCAAAATATAGGTTTGCTGATTTGTAACATGTAAAGCATCATAATATTGTGAAAATTTTCAGTGTTTTTTTCACTTACTAGTCTGAGACTTCTTTCACTCACTTCATTGAACAGCAAAGGGTATAGCTGATGTTGAGTTAAGGAAAATTCCTGCTGAGATGTATCATAGTCAGTGCTACAGAGAGAATATGTGATGTTCACAAGAAAATGAACTTATTTTTTCCCTAATCCTCAAGGACTAGAGGGAAAAGAAAGGTGAAGAACACTTGCAAGAAAAATAGGCATTAAAATTTCATATTCTGTAGACAAATGCATAGCAATTCAATTATGTGATAGGTATTTATAAACACAAAAGTCATTGTTCTCAATTATTAAGCCTCTGTAATTAACAACTCTATATTACTCTGATCTATAAACATTTTCTAAGGTGTGATCTGTCATCCATTCCTGAAATTTCCTTGGTGAGTAATGAAGAATATTTCTAAGTTTCTAAGACGTAATTTCAGACTTGACTTCCTAACATCTATCCACATTTTTCCTTTAGTCCCATGGAGCTTAAGTTAACAAGCTTCATATTCTTTTCTATCCCTTTCTTTTCAATGAACTCTAATAATGGATACCCAACTGTCAAATCAAGCTTGTAGCTCGTTGAATTTGAAAATTAATCTATTATATAAATAAAGGCTTGCCATCGTGCTAAATAAAATAACTAGAAATGACTTTCAGGACATCTCTGTCATTCTAAAGTAAATTAAGGATGGCTCTTTTGACAAAAGAGTACTATCATTCCCCGAATTCTCCAATTTAAAGAAACAACAATATTTAAACAACTATTAGAGACAAAGACATTGTTTTTCCTTATTTTATATAAATATGCATGTGAGAAGCTTCCTAAATTCTGCAATATAATTGGAAACATAAATTAGCCTCCTGTATTGTCTACATGTACTGAATTCGTTTTTATTATGTTCAGCCTCCTAAGAAGTTTTAAGTGATGCTGCAAACATATTTATCCTTAAGGCATGTTGCACCCTCAAAATTACTGCACAGCATTCCAGTTGCTGATCTTTCCCTCTCCCTTGACCATAAGTTTTTGGTGTTTTTTTTTTTTTTTTTGGTGCAAAGTTAATTTGTCACAGAAGACAACAGAACATTGGTTTAATTTAATACCTTGGGTAAATTTTTATTTTAAAACAACTTGAATTTTTTTTCCCTGGAATGATTTATTCCACTCCTGACAGTGTTTGCTGATTTCTAATATCATGTAAGAACTTCATCATAACTAAATGGAAACAAACTCATAAGAGGAATCAATTTAGATTATTTTCAGATTATTGCTTTAAGACTGCCTTTGATTAATCTTACAATTAGCTCAAAATTCTGTTTCCCTGATTCTTCTGGGGAAAAAAATGACCTTACATTTTTCCTAATAAAAAAGGGGAGTCAAATTAAGTAGGTCAGTTCAAAGCACCAACCAGTAAGAATAGGAATAATGAGGAAAAACAGTAATCATGTAAAATCACTCTCAAAGTTTTTAGGTTTTCATAGAGATATTCTATTTCTCTCCTGATTGTCTCAGTTTGTTAACTAGTATCTATATTTGAAGAAAATTTTAACTTTAAAGGGAAAAACATGTTTTATAATAAGATGACATCAGGACTTAATTTTAATTTATAATGTGTTTGATTATGTGGCTTTGCATTCTGAGAGAAATGCATTAAAAATACAACTGTCTGAGTTTTAGGTTTGTTTGTTTTTCCACTATGAAAATGAATATAATTTCATGAAATAATTCTGTTGTTGTTGTTCAGTCTCTCAGTCATGTCAGACTCATTGCAACCCCATGGACTGCAGTATGCCAGACTTCCCTGTCCTTCACCATCTCCCGGAGCTTGCTCCAACTCATGTCCATCGAGTTAGTGATTCCATCAAACCATCTCATCCTCTGTTGTCTCCTCCTCCTCCTCCTGTGTTCAATTTTTCTCAGCATCAAGGTATTTTTTAATGATCGGCTCTTTGCATGAGGTGGCCAAAGTATTGGAGCTTCAGCTTCAGCATCAGTCCTTCCAATGAATATTCAGGATTGATTTCCTTTAGGATTGACTGTTTTGATCTCCTTGTAGTCCAAGGGATTCTCAAGAGTCTCCTTCAACACCACAGCTCAAAAGCATCAATTCTTGGGCACTCAGCTTTCTTTGTGGTCCAACTCTCACATCCATAAAGGACTACTGGAAAAAACATAGCTTTTGACTATACAGAATTTTGTCGGCAATGTAATGTCTCTGCTTTTCAATACACTGCCTAAGTTTGTCATAGCTTTTCTTCCAAGGAGCAAGCATCTTTTAATTTCATGGCTGCAGTCACCAAGTGCAGTGATTTTGAAGCCCAAGCAAATAAAGTCTGTTGCCGTTTCCATTGTTTCCCCATCTGTTTGCCATGAAGTGATGGGACTGGATGCTATGATCTTTGTTTTTCAAGTATTGAGTGTTAAGTCAACTTTTTCTCTCTCCTCTTCCACCTTCATCAAGTGATGGCTTATTTAAATTAAAAGTAAAGTATATAAAAACAAAGCTTTCATTGCCTTTTTCTTTACAATCTTATCTCTCCTTGTCATACAAATGCATCATATCAGCCAGTTAAATCATTAAAAAATATAGTGGCCATCATTTCAGTTTTAGGTTAAGTGATCCAGCACTTCTAAGAGTCACCCTCACACGCTGAATACATTTGGAATTATTTTGTCTATAGATAATATTTAATACATCTGCTATTGTAGCCACGGTAGCAAAAATAGTGAATGGATGCAAGATTTGGAATTACTTGGTCCTTTATGGACATGACTCTATACGGTTTTAACCAGTATGAACCACATGTTGTTTTATCCACCACATATGCCCCAGGCTCATGGGAAATATGCCAGTGAATCCAAAGTGCCACCAAAGGCCAAGAGGAAAATACTCTAAGGATTATAGACGTATTATCAACTTTTTTGCAACCATGGTTGCAAAAAAAGCCTGCCAGTTTCCCCTGTCCATTATTTTCCAGGCAAGAATACTGCAGTGGTTTACCATTTCTTTTTCCAGAGGATCTTCTCGATCCAGATTTGAACCCACGTCTCCTGCTTGGCAGGTGGATTCTTTACCACTGAGCCATCTGGGAAACACTTTCATGTTATGGTATCATCTAATAAATACATCACAGAAAAATGTATCTATATGATTATTTCTTTAAAAAATGCAATCATTTGAATAAATTGGACAAAGCAAAAGGATTGGTTTAATTTATAGTCACTGAATAATATGACTTATTGTATGAAATTTTCCTAACATCTCCTGCTCGATTTAGAATGAGTGCTAGTAAATAAAGCAGGACTCAAATGTTTTAAGGTACAATGCAAAGAAAATAATCAAAAGAAAATAACATCAGCATGAATATAGAGACTGTTTTAGAATTGTATTCATGATAATGATATTGATCACAATGAACTGAATCTTTCATCTTTTCCCTTTAATACACTTTCCACCTAAATATATTTACAAGAAGGAAAAATGAGAAAAAGAGACAGAGAAATGAACCACACACCGTGATCACATGGTTTGTCCTCCTAGGCCTTTCTGATGATCCTGTCCTTCAGATTGTGATTTCCCTCTTTTTATTTATCACATATGTATTGTTACTGGAAACCTATTATCACCCTAACCTGAGTGGACTCCCATCTCCAGACACCGATGTATTTCTCCCTCCAAAACTTCTCTTTCTTAGGAATCTCCTTTACTACTGTGTGTATCCCTAGATTTCTGGGGGCAATCATCACCAGGGACAAGACTATTTCTTACAATTGTGCAGCCTAACTATTTTTCTCTATTTTCATGGGGGTGACTGAATTTCACATTCTAACCTCCATGTCCTATGACCACTACGTTGCCATCTGCAAACCCCTGCATTACACAACCATTGTGAGCAGGAAATTCTGCAGCCTGCTTGTGTCTGAGCTTGGCTAGGCAGGCTTCTTACCATCTTCCAACGCCTTATGCTTTTCCTCCAGCTGAATTACTGTGCTTCCAATTGAAGCACAGTAATCACTTTTTGATCACTTTTGGTGTGACTGTTTTTCCCTTTTACAATTGTCTTGTTCACATTGATCATCTTGTGTGTGACTGTTTCCCTCTTTTACAATTGTCTTGTTCAGATACATGACTTCCAGTGGTAATGGGATTTTTACTTTGCTTTTGTTAGTTTGCTGTTCATCTTGGCACTAGCGATTTTGTACTATATGTGCATTATTAGGTCTATTTAGAGAATTCCATCTGCTAGTCAGACAAAAAAGGCCTTCTCTACTTGTTCCGCTCACATTATTGCCATTTTCATCTCCTATGGAAGCTGTATATTCATGTATGCTAATCCCTTGGCCAAAGAAATGGAGTAATTAATAAAAGGAGTAGCTATTCTTAGTACCTCTGTGGCCCCCATGTTGAACCCCTACATCTACACTCTTGAGAGACCAGCCAGTAAAAGAAGCCTTCAAAGACATGGTCTATAAAGCAATGTTTCCTGCCAATAAGTGAGATTTTGGTAAAAAATGAAGGCCACTTTAAATAAAAATTAGATTAAACCCTGAAAATCCTAAATATCTGTATAGCTATGCTTGCTGTTTATAGTCTCTTAACAGGCCACATAATAGTTAATATAATAATTTCCCAATGTTTCTTTCACTTCAATGCCTAAGTTTCTCCAGTGCATTGTTATTGGCATTTAAAATTATAGCAACTGTTATTTCTCATGCAGAATTTTCTGGAAATGAAACATATTTCTTTAAGACATAGCACGATGTGAATAGATAGTTTTAATTCTGTTAATCAGTCCCTGAAAAGATACTATAATGCAACATCATACTTCAAATGTAGAGTTTGAAAATGAGTGTGTAATTTCCGGTGTGTTTTCAGGCTGGACGTTGACAATTTCCTATAGTTGAAGAATTTATATATTGACAATGATAAGGCACTAAAGAGATAAAAGTCCAAAGAGATAAAATGTACTTTAAATGTAGAGTTTTTTTTTTTTTTTTGTAAAGTTCAGTACCTATTTTCAAGGTAAATATTTATATTATATACTAGTCATAGAATTCATATATTCTCTATCACTTTTGAAAAATATTTATATTCAAATAATTCAGAGTAAATGCAATAAAACTAAATCACTGCCACTTTCCTGAACTTAGTGATCATATTTATGACAATTGTTTTTCATTCTTGGTGAAGTGTTCACAAACCTCCAATTTTTTAGGGTCTACTTTTTGAAATTTGTTTTGTTTATTTGATTGGGTTATTTTCTCTTTCTTGTAAGTTGGTTGCTACCTACACATTTGACAAAACAGTCACCTCTCCCTGAAGACGGATTTGTTTAGGAGAACCCATAATCATTCGGTCCATCTAGAGTTTCTGGGAGCCTCTCAGATCTTTTCTAAGGATGTGTCTCCTCAGATTTGTGTTTGGAGATTCCTTGATAAACTAAGTGAAGGTGGGAAACATTTCTACTTTGATTCCATTGTATCCCTGTTTTTGTATAGTATCTAAAGATAGCGGGTCTGTAAAAAAATATTTGTGGAATGAATAACCGAATGAATAACAGTGATTCAGTCAACAGATTATTTTTGTCACTTCTAATATTAGATTAAAAGGAATCTGAATTATAAAATCTTGTAAAATTCCTAGATTTTATGCTTTCTTTAATTTCTGGGGCCCAGTTTACCAATTGGATAACAAGGGACACTTGGACAATAGATCCTTCTCAACAACCTGTTCCATTATTTCTACCAAAAAATAATCTAAGAAGATTCTTGGAAAAGACTGACAATTTTAATGAACATTTTTCCAAAGTTTCTCATGTCTTTTTATGGGAATTCACTGAGCACCATCTTCTATCTCATTCTTCTTTTATTGTTCTAAAGTTCATGTTTTTGGATAATTCATTTTATACTTAATAGATTTGAGAGCTATTTTATGGAGACATTTTATTGTATAAGAAAGGAAACTGTAATGTTTACACATAAGATTCATTCATCTTAGTATTTCAGCCAACTAGGAAAAAAAATGCTCTTCAGAGAAATACTGATTTAGGAAATTCAGGAAACCATTTCCATAACTTTTGTACATTTAGATATCTTCACATAGATACTATGTAAAATATTGCATATACCTCTGGCCTATTTCTCATGTTTTTCTATCCCTATGGCCATTGTCTGGCAAGTTTTCTGTTACAGTAGTGATACAAAAGTTGATAATATGTTTATAATCCTCAGTGTATTTTCTTCTTCGCCCTGGTTGGTACATTTCATTCACTGGAGTATATCCAGTGAGCCTTGGGCATATGTGGTGGATAAAGCAATACTTGTCTCATGCAGATTTAATTCCACATAGAAATAATATCCATAAAGGACCACATTAACTCCATATCTGCTTCCTTTCACTATTTTTGCTCTCATGGCTAAATGGAAAATGTATCCAAATATTTTCTATAATAACTATAGAAATAAAATAATTTCAAATGTATTGAGAAAGAATAACTTTCTAGAAGTGCTGGTTTGCTTAAATGAAAACTGAAACTGTTTCCAATATATTATTTGTAATTTCAACTGGCTGATATGATGCACAGTAGGACAAAGAGAGGTAAGATTGCAAAGTAAAAGGCAGTGAAGCTTTTCTAAGCACTGATTTATTAGTTCTTAGCTCAGCTTTTTTATCAGGTTCAGATAAATAATTGGAGTTGCCATTCCTTTCTGATGTATATCAAGGATTATGAAAAATGAACATGCTTACATTTCCTGTTTGTCATAGGAATATATTTTTTCATTAGTTTTCAGAAAATTATTCTCTGAGTTTGGTCTTCCTTACTGAATAAAGGTTTGCAAAGTAACACATGGTTCTGTTTCAGACAAAAATAGTTTAGAATTCTATTTTGACCATTAACTAACTGTATGATTTTGTTCATATTATTTAACCTCTCAGTGTCAGTTTCTCCAAACTTAACATAGTGTTATTATAATGAGTAAATGAGATAAGTACATCAACTGCAGCACTGTCCCTTAAATGAGGCTCTTCATAAATAGTTACTATTGTTTTATAGTGAGACCATCTTTCTCAAATGTGATATCTGACATTATTTTTAGGAATAATGAAGAGAACAATATTTATGTGAGTAAAAGCTTTAAAAAATTATATAATTTAATTTTACTTTTAAATTAAATAAGCCCTTACAATAACTCAATGAGGCATTGTCCTCATTTTCACATTGGGGGAAGGGGGTAAGCACAGAATCCAAACCAAAAATTCAGAGATGGTTATATTTTTAACAAATTTCTCTCGGAATGCAAAGCCCCAATAATCCCACACATTATAAATTAACTCCTGATTAGTTCATTTGTTCAATCATGTCCAATTCTTTGGGATCCCATGGACTACAGGATGATAAGCTTCCTGTCCGTCACCAACTCACGGAGCTTGCTCAAACTCATGTCCATTGAATAGGTGATGCCATCCAACAATTTCATCCTCTGTTTTCCCCTTCTCCTCCTACCTTCAATCTTTCAAAGCATCAGGGTCTTTCCCAATGAGTCAGTTATTCATACGAGGTGGCCAAAGTACTGGAGCTTCAGCTTCAGTATCGGTCCTTCCAGTGAATATTCAGGACTGATTTCATTTAGGATGTACTGGCTGGATCTCCTTGCAATCCAAGACACTTAAAAGTCTTTCCCACATCACAGTTCAAAAGCATCAATTCTTTGGTGCTCAGCTTTCTTTATAGTCCAACTCTCACATCTGTACATGACTATGAAAAACCATAGCTTTGACTAGGCTGACCTTTGTTGGGAAAGTAATGCCTCTGCTTTTTAATATGCCGTCTAGGTTGGCCATAGCTTTTCTTCAAAGGAGTAAGCATCCTTTAATTTCATGGTTGCAGTCACCATCTGCAGTGATTTCGGAGCCCCCCAAAATAAAGTCTGTCACTGTTTCCGTTGTTTCCCCGTCTATTTGCCATGAAGTGATGGGACCAGAAGCCTTGATCTTTGCTCTTTTGAGTGTTGAGTTTTAAGCCAGCTTTTTCACTCTCCTCTTTCACTTTCATCAAGAAGCTTGTTAGTTCTGCCATAAGGGTGGTGTCATCTGCATATCTGAGGTTATTGATATTTCTCTTGGCAATCCTGATTTCAATTTATGCTTCATCCAGCCCAGCATTTCGGATGATGCAATCTGCATATAAGTTAAATAAGCAGTGACAGTGTACAGACTTGATGTACTCCTTTCCCTATTAGGAACCAGTCTGTTGTTCCATGTCTGGTTCTAACTGTTGCTACTTGACCTGTGCACATTTCTCAGGAGGCAGGTAAGGTGATCTGGTATTCCCATTTCTCTCAGAACTTTCCACACTTTGTTGTGATCTACACAGTCACAGGCTTTGCCGTAATCAATAAAGCAGAAGTAGATGTTTTTCTGATATTCTCTTGTATTTTCGATGACCCAAAGGATGTTCGCAATTTGATCTCTGGTTCCTCTGCCTTTTCTAATCCAGCTTGAACTTCTGGAAGTTCATGGTTCATGTGCTGTTGAAGCCTCACTTGGAGGATTTTGCATATTACTTTGCTAGCGTTGAGATAAGTGCAATTGTGTGGTAGTTTGAGCATTGTTTGACATTGTCTTTCTTTGGAATTTAATGAAAACTGACCATTTCCAGTCCTGTGGCCACTGCTGAGTTTTCCAAAGTTGCTGAGATATTGAGTGCAGCAGTTTCCCAGCATCATCTTTCAGGATTTGAAATAGCTCAACTGGAATTCCATCACCTCCACTAGCTTTGTTCATAGTGATGCTTCCTAAGGCTAACTTGACTTCAGACTCCAGGATGTCTGGCTCTAGGTTAGTGATCACACCATCATGGTTATCTGGGTCATAAAGATCTTTTTTGTATAGTTCTTCTGTGTATTCTTGCCACCTCTTCTTAATATCTTCTGCTTCTGTTAGGTCCATACCACCTGTCCTTTATTGTGCCCATCTTTGCATGAAATGTTCCTTTGATATCTCTTATTTTCTTGAAGAAATCTCTAATCTTTTCCATTCTATTGTTTTCCTCAATTTACTGTATTTATCACTGAGGAAGGCTTTCTTATCTCTCTCTGCTATTCTTTGGGACTCTGCATTCAAATGGGTATATCTTTCCTTATCTCCTTTTCGTTTTGCTTCCCTTTTCTCAGCTATTTGTATGCCTCCTCAGACAACCATTTTGCCTTTTTGTATTTCTTTTTCTTGGAGATGGTCTTGATCACTGCCTCCTATAGAATGTCGTGAACCTCCATCCATAGTTCTTCAATCATTCTGTCTATCAGATCTAATCCCTTGAATCTATTTGTCACTTCCACTGTATAATTGTAAGGAATTTGATTTAGTTCATAACTGAATGTTCTAGTGATATCCCCCACTTTCTTCATTTAAGTCTGATTTTGCCAATAAGGAGTTCATGACCTGAGCCACATTCAGCTACTGGTCTTGCTTTTGATGACTGTATAGAGCTTCTCCATCTTTGGCTGCAAAGAATATAATCAATCTGATTTCGGTATTAACCATCTGGTGATGTCCATGTGTAGAATCTTCTCTTGCGTTGTTGGAAGAGGATGCTTGCTATGACCATTGCGTTCTTTTGGCAAAACTCTGTTATTCTTTTCCTGCTTCATTTTGTACTCCAAGTCTAAACTCGCCTGTTAGTCCAGGTATCTCTTGACTTCCTACTTTTCCATTCCAGTCCCCTATAATGAAAAGGACATCTTTTTTGGGTATTAGTTCTAGACGGTCTTGTAGGTCTTCATAGAACTGTTCAACTTCATCTTCTTCTGCTTTAGTGACTGGGGCATAGGCTTGGATTACTGCGATGTTGAATGGCTACTTTGGAAAAGAACAGAGATCATTCTGTCGTTTTTGAGATTGTACCCAAGTACTCCATTTTGGATTATTTTGTTGACTATAAGGACTATTCCATTTTTCTTAAGGGATTCTTCCCACAATAGTAGATACAATGGTCATCTGAATTAAATTTGCCCATTCCAGTACATTTTAGTTCACTGATTCCTAAAATGATATTCTCTCTTGCCATCTCCTGTTTGACAACTTCTAATTTACCTTGATTCAAGGACCTAATATTCCAGGTTCCTATGCAATATTGTTCTTTACAGCATCAGACTTTACTTCCATCACCAGTCACATCCACAACTGGGCCTTGTTTTGCTTTGGCTCCATCTCTTCATTCTCTCTCTGATGTTATTTCTCCACTGCCCTCCAGTAGCATATTGGGCACCTACTGATCTAGTGAGTTCCTCTTTCAGTGACCAATCTTTTTGCCTTTTCATACTGTTCATGGGGTTCTCAAGGCAAGAGTACTGAAGTGGTTTGCCATTCCTTTCTCCAGTGGATGACATTTTGTCAGAATTCTCCAATGTGACCCATCCATCTTGGTTGGCCCTGCTTGGCATGGTTCATAGTTTCTTAGAGTTAGACAAGGCTGTGGTCCATGTGATCACTTTGATTAATTTTCTGTGATTGTGGTTATAATTCAGTCTGCCCTCTGACAGATAAGGGTAAGGATAATTCCTGATGCCATTTTATTATAAGTATTTATATTCCTTTTTAAGTTAAAATTTATCTTCAAGTATAGATATAGTTTTCAAACTGAGATAATCAGGAGAGAAATAAAAACAGCTCTGAGTAATAATCTGAAAATAATCTTAATTTATTCTTGTCATGAGGTTTTTTTTTTTTTTCCTTCATGCAATTGTGATGAAGGTCTTCCACAGTATTTGATGTCATGGTAAACACAGTCAGGAGAAGAATGAATCATTCAAAAAAATTAGAGTTGTTATAAAACCAAACTATTTTTCAACATATCAAGTGAAGTGAAAGTCCCTCAGTCCTGTGGACTGAGATCCTGTGGACAGTAGCCCACCAGGCTCCTCTGTCCATGGAATTCTCAAAGCAAGAATATTGAGGTGGATTGCCATTTCCTTCTCCAGGGGATCTTCTAGACCCAAGGATTGATCCCAGGTCTCCCGCATTGCAGGCAGATTTCTTATCATCTGAACCACCAAGATCTGTTCTCTGCTATGACAAAATAGCCTAGTTTATAAACCTAACACCCCCCCCAAAAAAAAAACAAAAAAAGATTAACAAGTGAGAGGGCAAGAGAGAAAATTGGAAAACTGCCAGTAAATCTGAAGCTGTAAGTTGCCTCGATGATATATGTATTCACAGCATTACTTATGATTTCTTAGAAATCTTAATGTTAAGAAGAGAAAATACAGTACACATAGAGAATGCTGGAAGCTAATTTATGTTTCCAGTTATATTGTGGAATTTAGGAAGTGCCCCACCCTCTTCTCACAGTTTGCATAAAATAAGGAAAATAATCTGTTTTTAATGGATACATCAATACTGTTTCTTCTTTTAAATTGGAGAATTTGGGGAATGATAGTGCTCTTTTTGCAAAGAAGTCATCTTTACAATTTACTAAGGAATGACAGAGGTGTCCTGAAAACTATTTCCGTTATCTTGCTCAAAGCAATGTCAAGCTTTTTTGTTATCCTAAATTCCAAGGGAATAGCAGGAAAAATGTGGAAAAGTCCTAAGGAAGGAAAGTCTGAAATTATGTCTTATAGACTTGGATATATTCTTTATTGCTTTATGAAAAACATCCCAGGAATGGCTGACACTTTGCATTCCAGAAATGGTTTGCTGATCTGAATCATACACAGCTGTTAATTACAGACGATTGTTGTTAATTGAAAACAATGACTTTTACATTTGCCTTAGAAAGTATCTATCAAATACTTGAATTGTCATGAACTTGTCTACAGAAAATGTAAAGCCTATTGTTTTTGTAAGTGCTCTTAACATTGTTTTCCTGTGGTCCTTGAGGATTAGCAAAAGGATATGTTCATTTTCTCCTAAACATCACATGATTTCCTAGTAGAATCAGCCACTATTCATCTCAGTTGGAATTTTCCCTGAATATTATAGCTATAGTTTTCTTATACAATAAAGTGAATGAAAAGAGGGCTCAGGCTTATAAGAGAGATAAACACTGAGAATTTTCACAATATTATGATGCAACCTAGACAGTGTATTAAAAAACAAACAAACAAACAACAAACCAGAGACATTGCTTAGCCGACAAAGGTCAATCTAGTCAAAGTTATGGTCTTTCCAGTAGTCATGTGTGGATATAAGAGTTGGGACCGTAAAGAAAGCTGAGCACTGAAGAATTAATGCTTTTGAACTGTGGTATTAGAAAAAACTCTTGAGAGTCCCTTGGACTGCAAGGAGATCAAACCAATCAATTGCAAAGGAAATCAGTCCTGAATATTAATTGGAAAGACTGATGCTGAAACTGAAGCTCCAATATTTGGACAACTGATGCAAAGAACTGGCAAATTGAAAAAGACCCATATCGTGGGAAAGATTGAAGGCAGGAGGAGAAGGGGACAATAAAGGATGATACGGTTGTATTAGGTATTTAGAATAGGGAAAAGGAGTCCAGAATGGCAGTGGCTAAAAGACCTGGAAGGGAAAAGCCCATGAAAATAGAACAAAGGAAGGTCTGAGGACCAGAGTGAGGACCTCAGGTAAAACAAACAGCACTCCTGGCTGGCCCAATTTACATAGGACAGGTCCAGGGAGAGAGAAACATATAAAAAGAGGAGCCAAGTCTAGCTCTTTCTCTGAATCTTAAGATGATTTGGGGTACACGGAGCTCTTCCGGAGTTGCTGTGCTGAACTCGGTGTTCCCCTAGACTTGTGACGGTGTTCTCAGGGAATCTCTGGAGTTGGCTAAAGGAAGTCAAGCCACTTGTCGTGTTTGACGGGGAACACGGGATGGCTCTGGAGCCAATGCAGGAGAATCGGGCCTCATTTCAAGTCGATTTGGGGTACACGGAGCTATTTAGTGTTGCTGCGGTGATCTCAGGGTTCCTCTAGACTTGTGACAGTGTTCTTGGGGACTCTCTGGAGTTCCATAAAGGAAGTCAAGTCTCCTTTCATGGTTGAAGTGGAACACGGAATTGCTCTGCAGGCAATGCAGGTGAATCAGGCCTCATCTCGTGGTGAGGGAGAAGTCTCATGGTTTTTCTCGAGTTGCGGCAGGAATCTGGGGTTTCCTTTCGAGTTACGATGGGGATGGCCCTTAAAAACTCGTGGTTGTTCAGCGATGTCAGGACTCCTGTCTAGTTGCGAGGGACACCTGGGGATTCTCCTCGAGGCTTGGCAGGGCAATAGGGACGCCTCTCGAGGTGAGGCGGGAGACCCCGGGTCCCTTTCCAGTTGTCACATGGATATTGGCATTCATGTAGATTTTCAAGAGGAGTCAGGCATCATCTCCTTTTGAAGCATTAAACTCCACGTTCCTCTCGAGTTGTCAAAGGGATCTGAGGCCTCCTGTCGAGATGAGGCGGGGAACTAGGGCTTTTTCTAGGGTTTCCACAGGGGATTCAGACATCTCTTCATGTTGTGAGACGAAGGACGAGCCTGCATTCAAGTCACTGCAGGGAAATTTCGAGTCAGGGCATCTCGGTGTCCATTCCACTTGAGGCTGCAAACTCAGGGTCCCTCTCACATATCTATAGCTGATAGAAGCCTCCTCTTGAGGTGCGAGTGGAAAGTCAGCATTCCTCTCGAGGTGTAGCAAGGGAATCAGCCCTCATCTCGAGATGATTTGGGGTACATGGAGCTCTTTTGTGTTGTGGCAGTGACCTCGGGGTTCCTCTAGACTTGTGACGGTGTTCCTGGGGACTCTCTGGTGTTCCATAAAGGAAGTCAAGCCTCATATCGTGTTTGATGTGGAACACGGAATTGCTCTGGAGGCAATGCATGGGAATCGGGCATCATCTTCCATTGAATGTGAAATTTTGTGGTTTTACCCAAGTTGCGGTAGGGAACTCGTGGTTCCTGTCGAGTAACTACGGGGACGACAGTGAACGTCTCATGGTGTCTCAGGGATGTCAGGACTCCTTTGTCGTTGCCAGAGACACTTTGGGATTCTTCTCGAGTTGTGACAGGGGAATCGGGACGCATCTCGAGTTGAGGCGGAAATTCCAGCATCCGTTTCTTGTTGTGACAGGGTACTTTCAGTTTGTATAGATTCTCTAGTGGAGTCAGGCATCGTCTCGTGTTGAGGCATGTAAGACCTCTTTGGTCTCAAGTTCGAAATGGGGTGTCAGGCCTCATTTCTAGATTGGGCGGGAATTCGTGCTTTTTCTAGAAGTGCAACAAGGGAGTCAGACCTAATTTAGTGTTGCAACAGGAAACTCGGAGTTCCATTCAAGTCATTGCCATGGAATCAGTCCTTATTTCAAGCTGAGGGGGAACATGATGTCCTTTCAACTTAGTGCAGGGACCTCGGGGTACTTCTCGAGTTTCAACAGGTGAGACTAGGCAGCGCTTCCGGTGTGAGTGGAACATCGGGATTCCTCTCCAATCTAAGAATGAGAATCGGCCCTCGTCTCGAGATGATATGGGGTACACGGAGCTCTTCTCGAGTTGCTGTGCTGACCTCGGGTGTTCATCGAGACTTGTGACGGTGTGCTCGGGAAATCTCTGGAGTTGCTTAAAGGAAGTCAAGCCTCCTGTCATGTTTGATCGTGTAGGCGGGTTGGCTCTGGAACCAATGCAGCATTTTCAGGCTTCAACTCAGTTGAGGGGGGAAATCTCAGGGCTTTTCTCTAGCTGCGGTGGTAACCTGGGGTTTCCTCTCGAGTTACAACAGGGATGTTCTTTAAACACTCGTGTTTTCTTAGTGAAGTTAGGACTCCTGTGTAGATTCCTGGGACACCTCGGGATTCTCCTTGAGTCCTGGCAGGGCAGTAGGGACACCTCTCGAGTTGAGGAGCGAGACCCAGGGTCCATTTTCAGTTGCCACTGAAATATTGGAATTCCTATCGTTTTTGAAGAGGAGTCAGCCATCGTTTCCTGTTGAAGCATGCAGCTATGAATTCCTCTTGAGATGTCAAATGGGTGTGAAGCCTCCTGTGGAGATGAGATGGGGAACTAGGGCTCTTTCTAGGGTCTAAACAGGGTATTCAGTCATCCCTTCATGTTGTGAGAGGAAACATGGGCTTGCCTTTGAGTCACTGCAGGGAAATCACACCTTACCACGAGTGAGGTGAACACAGTGTCCATTCCACTTGAGGCAGCAAAGTCAGGGTCCCTCTCACATAACTATAGCTGAGAGACACCTCCTCTTGAGGTGCGTGTGGAAAGTTGGCATTCTTCTTGAGTCGAAGCCAGGGCATCAGCTCTCATCTTGAGATGTTTAGGGGTACACGGAGCTCTTCTTGGGTGGCTGTGCTGAACTTGGTGTTCCTCTAGACTTGTGACGGTGTTCTCGGGGAATCTCTGGAGTTGCTTAAAGGAAGTCAGGCCTCCTGACGTGTTTGATGGGGAAAGCGGGATGGCTCTGGAAACAAGGCAGGGGATTCGGGCTTCATCTCACGGTGAGGGGGGAAATCTCATGGCTTGTCACGAGTTGCGGTGTAATCCTGGTGTTTCCTCTTTAGTTACGATGGGGATGTTCTTGAAACACTCGTGTTTTCTCAGCGACGTCAGGACTCCTGTCCAGTTTCCCAGGACACCTCGGGATTCTCCTCGAGTCGTGGCAGGGCAGTAGGGATGCCTCGCGAGTTGAGGAGGGAGACCCAGGGTCCCTTTCCACTTGCCACTGTGATATTGGAATTCCTATCAATTTTCAACAGGAGTCAGACATCGTCTCCTGTAGAACCATGCAACTTTGCATTCCTCTAGAGACGTCAAAGGGGTGTGAATCCTCCTGTGGAAATGAGGTGGTGAACTAGGGCTCTTTCTAGGGTCTCAACAGGGTATTCAGGGAAACCTTCATGTTGTGAGAGGAAACACAGGCTTGCATTTGAGTCACTGCAGGGAAACCAGGCCTTACCTCGAGTGAGGGGAACTCGGTTTCCATTCCACTTGAGTCAGCCAGGGTACCTCTCACATGCCTATAGTTGAGAGACACCTCCTCTTGAGGTGCTCGTGGAAAGTTGGCATTCCTCTTGAGTTGAAGCCAGGGAATCAGCTCTCATCTCGAGATGATTTGGGGTACATGGAGCTCTTCTCGAGTTGCTGTGCTGAACTCGGTGTTGCTCTAGATTTGTGACGGTGTTCTCCAGGAATCTCTGGAGTTGCCTAAAGGAAGTCAAGCCACTTGTCGTGTTTGATGGGGAACGCAGGATGGCTCTGGAACCTATGCAGGGGAATCGGGCTTCATTTTGAGTCGATTTGGGATACACGGAGCTCTCTCGGGTTGGGGCAGTGACCTCTAGATTCCTCTAGGCTTGTGACGGTGTTCCTGGGGACTCTCTGGAGTTCCATAAAGGAAGTCAAGCCTCCTTTATTGTTTGATGTGGAACACGGAATTGCTCTGGAGGCAATGCAGGGGAATCGGGCATCATCTTGCACTCAAGGTGGAATTTTGTGGTTTTACTCAAGTTGCGGTAGGAAACTCGTGGTTTCTCTCGAGTAAATACGGGGACAACAGTGAACGTCTCATGGTTTCTCAGGGATGTCGGGACTCCTTTGTCGTTGCCAGAGACACTTTGGGATTCTTCTCGAGTTGTGTCATGGGAATCGGGATGCATCTCGAGTTGAGGCGGAAATTCCAGCATCCGTTTCCTGTTGCGAAAGGGATCTTGCGGTTTGTATAGATTCTCTAGTGGAGTCAGGCATCGTCTCGTGTTGAGGCATGGAAGACCTCTTTGGTCTCAAGTTCAAAATGGGGTGACATGCCTCATTTCGAGATGGGGCGGGGAACTCGGGCTTTTTCTAGAAGTGCAACAAGGGAGTCAGACCTAATTTAGTGTTGCAACAGGAAACTCGGAGTTCCATTCAAGTCGTTGCCATGGAATCAGTCCTTATTTCGAGCTGAGGGGGAACACGATGTCCTTTCGACTTAGCGCAGGGACCTCGGGGTACATCTCGAGTTTCAACAGGTGAGACTAGGCAGCGCTTCCGGTGTGAGTGGAACATCGGGATTCCTCTCCAATCTGAGAATGAGAATTGGCTCTCGTCTCGAGATGATATGGGGTACACGGAGCTCTTCTCGAGTTGCTGTGCTGACCTTGGTGTTCATCGAGATTTGTGAGGGTGTGCTCGGGGAATCTCTGGAGTTGCTTAAAGGAAGACAAGCCTCCTGTCATGTTTGATGGGGAACGCGGGATGGCTCTGGAACCAGTGCAGTGGATTTGGGCCTCTTCTTGGTGTGAGGGGGAAAATATCATGGTTTTTCTCAAGTTGCGGTGGGAACCTGGGGTTTCCTCTCAAGTTAGGACGGGGATGTTCTTGAAACACTCGTGTTTTGTTAGTGACATCAGGACACTTGTCTACTTTCCAGGGACAATGCGGGATTCTCCTCAAGTCGTGGCAGGGCAGTAGGGATGCCTCTCCAGTTGAGAAGGGAGACCCAGGGTCCCTTTCCAGTTGCCACTGGGATATTGGAATTCCTATCGTTTTTGAAGAGGAGTCAGCCACCATCTCGTGTTGAAGCATGGAGCTACAGATTCCTCTTGAGATGTCAAAGGGGTGTGAAGCCTCCTGTGGAGATGAGGCGGGGAACTAGGGCTCTTTCTAGGGTCTAAACAGGGTATTCAGTCATCCCTTCATGTTGTCAGAGGTAACACGGGCTTGCCTTTGAGACACTGCAGGGAAATCAGGCCTTACCATGAGTGAGGTGAACGCAGTGTCCATTCCACTTGAGGCAGCAAAGTCAGGGTCCCTCTCACATAAGGATAGCTGAGAGATGCCTCCTCTTGAGGTGGTTGTGGAAATTTGGCATTCTTCTTGAGTCGAAGCCAGGGCATCAGCTCTCATCTCGAGATGATTAGGGATACATGGAGCTTTTCTCGAGTTGCTGTGCTGAAGTTGGTGTTCCTCTAGACTTGGGATGGTGCTCTCGGGGAATCTCTCGAGTTGCCTAAAGGAAGTCAAGCCACTTGTCTTGTTTGATGTGGAATGCGGGATGTCTTTGGAGCCAATGCAGGGGAATCTGGCCTCATCTCCAGTTGATTTGGGGTACACGGAGCTCTTTCATGTTGCTCTGGTGACCTCAGGGTCCCTCTAGACTTGTGACAGTGTCCTTGGGAACTCTTTGGAGGTCCATCAAGGAAGTCAAGGCTCCTTTCATGTTTGATGGGGAATACGGAATTGCTCTGCACGCAATGCAGGGGAATCGGGCCTCATATCGCGGCGAGGGGGAAGTCTCATGGTTTTTCTCGAGTTGCGGCGGGAACCTAGGGTACATTCTCGAGTTACAACAGGGATGGCCCTTCAAAACTCGTGTTTGTTAAAGTGATGTCAGGACTCCTGTCTAGTTGCGAGGGATAGCTCGGGATTCTCCTCGAGGATTGGCAGGGCAATAGGAACGCCTCTCGAAGTGAGGCGGGAGACCCAGGGTCCCTTTTTAGTTGCCAGAGGGATATTGGGATTCCTATCAATTTTCAAGAGGAGTCAGGCATCGTCTCCTTTTGAAGAATTGAAATCCGCGTCCCTCTCGAGTTTTCAAAGGGATGTGAGGCCTCCTGTCGGGATGAGGCGGGGACCTAGGCCTTTCTCTAGGGTCTCCACAGGGGATTCAGACGTCCCTTCATCTTGTGAGATGAAAGACGAGCCTGCATTGAAGTCACTGCAGGGAAATCCAGCCTTATTTCGAGTCAGGGCATCTCGGGGTCCATTCCACTTGAGGCAGAAAACTCAGGGTCACTCTCACATACCTATAGCTGAGAGAAGCCTCCTCTTGAGGTGCTTGTGGAAAGTTGGCATTCCTCTTGAGTTGAAGCCAGGGAATCAGCTCTCATCTCGAGATGATTTGGGGTACATGGAGCTTTCCTCTAGTTGCTGTGCTGAACTTGGTGTTCCTCTAGACTTGGGATGGTGTTCTCGGGGAATCTCCGGAGTTAACTAAAGGAAGTCAAGCCACTTGTCGTGTTTGATGGGGAATGCGGGATGGCTCTGGAACCAATGCAGGGGAATCGGGCCTCATCTCGAGTTGATTTGGGGCACACGGAGCTCTTTCTTGTTGCTGCGAGGACATCAGGGTCCCTCTAGACATGTGACAGTGTTCTTGGGGAGTCTCTAAGGTCCATCCATGAAGTCAAGGCTCCTTTCCTGTTTGATGGGGAACCCAGAATTGCTCTGCATGCAATGCAGGGAATCGGGCCTCATCTCTCGGCGAGGGGGAAGTCTCATGGTTTTTCTCGAGTTGCGGCGGGAACCTGGGGTATGTTCTCGAGTTACAGCGGGGATGGCCCTTCAAAACTCGTGTTGGTTCAGCAATGTCAGGACTCATGTCTAATTGGGAGGCACACCTCGGGATTCTCCTCGAGGCTTGGCAGGGCAATAGGGATGCCTCTTGAGGTGAGGCGGGAGACCCAGCGTCCGTTTCCAGTTGCCAGAGGGATATTGGGATTCATATCCATTTTCAAGAGGAGTCAGGCATCATCTCCTTTTGAAGGATTAAACTCCGTGTACCTCTCGAGTTGTAAAAGGGATGTGAGGCCTCCTGTCAGGATGAGGCGGGGACCTAGGCCTTTCTCTAGGGTCTCCACAGGGGATTCAGACATCCCTTCATCTTGTGAGATGAAAGATGAGCCTGCATTGAAGTCACTGCAGGGAAATCTGGCCTTATTTCGAGTCAGGGCATCTCGGGGTCCATTCCACTTGAGGCAGCATACTCAGGGTCCCTCTCACATACCTATAGCTGAGAGAAGACTCCTCTTGAGGTGCTTGTGGAAAGTTGGCATTCCTCTTGAATTGAAGCTAGGGAATCAGCTTTCATCTCGAGATGATTTGGGGTACACGGAGCTTTTATTGAGTTGCTGTGCTGAGCTTAGTGTTCCTCTAGACTTGGGATGGTGTTCTCGGGGAATATCTTGAGTTGTCTAAAGGAAGTCAAGCGACTTGCTTTGTTTGATGACCTCAGTGTCCCTCTAGCCTTGTGAAAGTGCTCTTGGGGACTCTCAGGAGTTCCATCAAGGAAGCCAAGGCTCCTTTCATGTTTGATGTGGAACACAGAATTGCTCTGCACGCAATGCAGGGTAATCGGGCCTCATCTCGCATCGAGAGGTTATAAAGCTAAGGAGGTTATAAAGATTTTAATCCATGAAATTACCCCCAGGTTTGTATTGCCACAGAGCTTTCAGAGTGACAATGGTTCTGCCTTTGAAGCTGCTGCAACTCAGGGGGTTTCTAAAGCTCTAGGAATAAAATATCACTTACACTGTTCCTGTAAACCCCAATCCTCAGGGAAGTTTGAAAAAGCTAATGACATTATCAAAAGACATCTGCATAAATTAACTCGAGACACAGGACAATTGGTTTAAAGTCCTACTCATAGCTTTAATGAGGAGGGACTGTTTCCTTTTGAGTGTATTTGTGGAAAGCCTTTCTTATGCATAGACATTGTTATAGACCCTGAAGCCTTGGACTTAACTAATTATGTAACTCAGCTCTCAGCTTTTCAACAGGCATTAACAGAACTCTGGGAGTTGACTCCTGACCCAGCTTGAGTCAAGCAAGCCTCTATTTGAGCCAGGAACCGAGGTCCTCATAAAAACATTGGGGTCTGGGGGCCCATCCCTTAAGCCCCTCTGGGAAGGCCCTTACCAGGTTATTCTTTCTTCTCCCACAGCTGTCAAAGTTCCAGGAATTGATTTGTGGGTACATCACACTCGAGTTAAGAAGTGGCACCCTGACCAGAACTAAGTGACTTCATTTTATGTCCTTACTTTCTATGCTCTGGCTTTGTACTTTTCAGATGGGCATGATAATCTATGTAAGCTTACTTATGCTGACTCCAAAAATCCTGAGTCTGCCGTTTGAACCTCAAGACAATGCTTGGGCTCACTCCTACACAGCATTTCACAATCAGTCTAACTTCTGGGTCTGTGGAGAGCTCCCCTCTTCATCAGTGGAAGGCTTCCTGTGGTGGACATCTCCACTTCAAGGAATGGACTTTCTCCAAGTCTGCAAATACCTTCAACAATCACATGTGATGCCTCTTCTTAAACTGATGACATCTAAAGAACACTAAGATGGACTGATGTAACTATGGGCATAATGTGACTTTTCATTTTGATTTTAACTTGGTTTAAAGAGTATTTTGCCTTACACCTATAACTGTATAATGGGGTTTTCTAACCGTCTAAAAGCTTTTAAGTTACAAATGGTTGTCCAAGCTCCTATGAGTGCCACAGCCTCCTCCAACTATTACTTGGGGCCCCTGGATCAGAGACCCTCATTATTAGGGTTAGGAGAATATGTTGCCTTTACAATTTAGGGACCATGCCCCTAGACAGCAGGAAGTATTTATGAAATGAAAACAATGCCCCTTTCCCTTGGCAACATAATCCTCCTTAAACAAAAGGGGGAAATGAGAAAGTCAATTCCTCGGCAGATTGATAAGAAGTCCAGGGGTCCCCAAGGAGAGAGGGATCTGGAATTCTCAAGGAGGAAGAAAGGACAAACTTTTTTTGTCCCTCTACATTCCTTAGGATTATATAGCAATAATGTATCCTGCTTGAGGACAGTCTCTGGAAAAAAACCTTTGGGCTAATCCTGTTATCTTAAGGTGTAAATTATGGGAGTAGGTCTAGCAAGGTCTTTACAACCTCCAGACATTCTTTTGATTCACTGTAATAACTAATTACCTTGGATGTGTTGCAAGAGAGCATCAAAGGGCAGGCACACTGAAACCATAATCACAGGAACCTAGCCAATTTGATCACACGGACCACAGTCTTGTCTAACTCAGTGAAACTAAGCCATGCTGTGTGGGGCCACCCAAGACAGAAGGGTCATGGTGGAGAGGTCTGACAGAATGTGGTCCACTGGAGAAGGGAATGGCAAAACACTTCAATATTCTTGCCTCGAGAACCCCATGAACAGTATGAAAGGGCAAAATGATAGCATGCTGAAAGAGGAACTCCCCAGGTCAGTAGGTGCCCAATATGTTACTGGAGTTCAGTGGAGAAATAACTCCAGAAAGAATGAAGGGATGGAGCCAAAGCAAAAACAATACTCAGTTGTGGATGTGACTGGTGATAGAAGCAAGGTCCGATGCTGTAAAGAGCAATATTGCATAGGAATCTGGAATGTTAGGTCCATGAATCAAGGCAAATTGGAAGTGGTCAAACAGGATATGGCAAGAGTGAATGTTGACATTCTAGGAATCAGTGAACTAAAATGGATTAGAATGGGTGAATTTAACTCAGATGACCATGATATCTACTACTGTGGGCCGGAATCGCTTAGAAGAAATGGATAGCCATCATGGTCAACAAAAGAGTCTTAAATGCAGAACTTGGAAGCAATTTCAAAAATGACAGAATGATCTCTGTTCATTTCCAAGGCAAGTCATTCAATATCACGGTAATCCAAGCCTATACCCCAACCAGTAATGCTGCAGAAGCTGAAGTTGAACAGTTCTATGCAGACCTACAAGACCTTTTAGAACTAACATCCAAAAAAGACGTCCTTTTCATTATAGGGGACTCAGATGCAAAAGTAGGAAGTCAAGAAACACCTGGAGTAACTCAAAGGCAAATTTGGCCTTGGAATACAGAATGAAGCAGGACAAAGGCTAATAGAGTTTTGCCAAGAGAACACACTGGTCATAGCAAATGCCCTCTTCCAACAACGCAAGAGAAGAGTCTACACATGGATACCACCAGATGGTCAACACTAAAACCAAATTGATTATATTCTTTGCAACCACAGATGGAAAAGCTCTATACAGTCAGCAAAAACAAGACTGGTAACAGACTGTGGCTCAGATCATGAACTCCTTATTGCCAAATTCTGACTTAAATTGAAGAAAGTGGGGAAAACCACTAGACCATTCAAGTATGACCTAAATCAAATCCCTTATGAATATACGATGGAAGTGAGAAATAGATTTAAGGGACTCGATCCGATAGACAGAGTGCCTGATGAACTACGGATGGAGGTTTGTGACATTGTACAGGAGACAGGGATCAAGACTATCCCCATGGAATAGAAATGCAAAACGTCAAAATGGTTTTCTGAGGAGGCCTTACAAATAGCTGTGAAAAGAAGAGAAGTGAAAAGCAAAGGAGAAAAGGAAACATATTCCCATTTGAATGCAGAGTTCCAAAGAATAGCAAGGAGAGATAAGAAAGCCATCCTCAGAGATCAATGCAAAGAAATAGAGGAAAAGAACAGAACGGGAAAGACTAGAGATCTCTTCAAGAAAATTAGAGATACCAAGGGAACATTTCATGCAAAAATGGGTTCGATAAAGGATAGAAATGCTATGGGCCTAACAGAAGCAGAAGATATTAAGAAGAAGTGGCAAGAATACACAGAAGAACTGTACAAAAGGTCTTCATGACCCAGATAATCACAATGGTGTGATCACTCACCTAGAGCCAGACATCCTGGAGTGTGAAGTCAAGTGGGAATTAGAAAGCATCGCTACGAACAAAGCTAATGAAGGTGATGGAATTCCAGTTGAAGTATTTCAAATACTGAAAGATGATGCTGTGAAAGTGTTGCACTCATAATGCCAGCAAATTTGGAAAACAGCAGTGGCCACAGGACTGGAAAAGGTCAGTTTTCGTTCCAATTAGAAAGAAAGGTAACCCCAAAGAATGCTCAAAATACCACACAATTATGCTCATCTCACAAGCTAGTAAAGTAATGCTCAAAATTCTCCAAGCCAGGCTTCAGCAATACGTGAACTGTGAACTTCCAGATGTTCAAGCTGGCTTTAGAAAAGGCAGAGGAACCAGAGATCAAATTGCCAATATCTGCTGGATCATCAAAAAAGCAAGAGAGTTCCAGAAAAAAGCATCTATTTCTGCTTTATTGACTATGCCAAAGCCTTCGACTGTGTGGATCACAATTAACTGTGGAAAATTCTGAAGGAGATGGGAATACCAGACCACCTGACCTGACTCTTGAGAAACCTGTATGCAGTTCAGGAAGCAACAGTTAGAACTGGACATGGAACGACAGACTGGTTCCAAATAGGAAAAGGAGTACGTCAAGACTGGACATTGTCACCCTGCTTATTTAACTTATATGCCGAGTACATCATGAGAAATGCTGGGCTGGAAGAAGCACAAGCTGGAATTAAGATTGCCAGGAGAAATATCAATAACCTCAGACATGCAGATGACACCACCCTTATGGCAGAAAGTGAAGAAGAACTAAAAAGCCTCTTGATGAAAGTGAAAGAGGAGAGTGAAAAAGTTGGCTTAAAGCTCAACATTCAGAAAACTAAGATCATGGCATCAGGTCCCATCACTCCACGGGAAATCGATGGGGAAACAGTGGAAGCAGTGTCAGACTTCATCTTTTTGGGCTCCAAAATCACTGCAGATGGTGACTGCAGCCATGAAGTTAAAAGATACTTACTTCTTGGAAGCAAATTTATGACCAACCTAGAGAGCATATTAAAAAGCAGAGACAACACTTTACCAACAAAGGTCCATCTAGTCAAGGCTATTGTTTTTCCAGTAGTCATGTATGGATGTCAGAGTTGGACTATTAAGAAAGTTGAATGCCAAAGAATTGATGCTTTTGAACTGTGGTGTTGGAGAAGACTCTTGAGAGTCCCTTGGACTGCAAGGAGATCTAACCAGTCCATCCTAAAGGAGATCATTTGAAGTGTTCATTGAAGTGTTCATTGAGTATTCATTGAAAGGACTGATGTTGAAGCTGAAACTCCAATACTTTGGCCATCTGATGTGAAGAGCTGACTCATTTGAAAAGACCCTGATGCTGGGAAAGATTGAGGGCAGGAGGTGAGGGGGATGACAGAGGATGAGATGGTTGGATGGCATCACCGACTCAATGGACATGGGTTTGGGTAGACTCCAAGAGTTGGTGATGGACAGGGAGGCCTGGCATGCTGTGGTCCATGGGGTCGCAAAGAGTCGGACACGACTGAGTGAACTGAACTGATGTAACTGTCCAGTTATGAAACAAATCTGTCATTTAATTTTGTCTGGCAAGTCATAGCTCTCACTGCCTGGTTAACATCAGAATGAACTTACCCTTAGATTGTTGGGGTCTAGTCACATTGGTAAATAGGCTAATTTTACTGCTATTGTTTAATGCCAAAGGTCTCTTTGCAGAAAGATTTTAATATCATGTTTATTTTGGTTTCATTTGAAATCATAAGGGAGATTTTAAATGTTACAAATTATCTATGGAATCTAAGTTAACCAGTTTAGATTCACAAATTTGAATACATCAAGTTGTATCCTTACTCCACATAATCACAAATGTGTGTAAATGTAATTGATCTCAAAAGACTAGAAGAAAATGGGCCAATATTTTAATAGTTACCTCTAAATCCTGGAGAAGTTTTATATAGTTTCTAAATTTTCCATAGTGAAAGCATATCACTTTCAGGAGTACAGAAAGAAATTTTTGTAGAGTGGAAACCAGATATTTTAAAATTCAGTGTAATGCACACACATAGTTCAAAAGTCAAATTTGTCTGAAAGGACTAATAATGAAAATAATACTCTGTTCTTCACTCTCACCCTGTCTTAACTCCCCAAAATCAGCCCACTAACTCTATAACTTGTTTATTCTGTAGCTACATCAAAATTCTGTATTTCTTCTATGATTCTACAGTAAATGTGAGTTTATATACAATGTCTGAATTTGTCCATTTTAGATATTCAAGTTGCTGCTATAAGATTCAGCTCACTTATATCACCTCACATCTATCTTCCCCAATTTCCCTGTGTAATTATAACACATGTTTGTTTCTCTACTGTTTGGCTATCTTTGAAATTTTAGGCAGTAAACATACACCAAATATAGTCGGTCTCTTAACAACCCCTTGGGTTTAAAGAGAACACTGGTGTGCTTAGACTTATCTTTAGCTCTGCTGTCTTCCTTTTCTGACATTCCAATCGTAGAGCATTCCAGGTGGTAACATTTACATTTGGCTCTATAATTAAAATTACATCTTCCATGCTTTCTCTATCAGTATATTTTAAAATTTGTAAACTACTAACAACGTTTTACATCATTGTGACTTTGTAAGCATTATTCACGAAGTCAAGTGGTATTCTGTGAAGTTAACTGTCTCCTTATACTTGTTTTTATTTCTTCTAATTCTCACAGTATTTTTAAATTTTCCATGACAACAGATATTCTACAACGTCTCCTTTTGTCCCAGGAGTCCTCTCCCCCAGAGCCACCTGTCCTCCTGTTTTACCTGGACTGTACGTTCTGCAGGTACAGTGGACAGTTTGACTGATTCCCCAAATCCATTCCATCGCAGACAATGACTGAGGAGACAGTCATGTCCCCTCATTAGACTGAGGAGACATCCTCAGTGAGGATGTTCCAAACACCATTCCTAAAGTTCCAGCAGTCTACAACACTTCCTATTTCCTCCTCTACTTTATTTATGACACCAACACATATCACTTTATAGCATAGTTGCTTTACATCTCTTCACCTGAATGTAAGCTCCATGAAGGCAGGAAAGTTTGTCTTTATTTTCTGATTCTTTTCCCATATATTTCATATATTTTCATATTTTTCATATATTTCCATATATTTCATATATTTTCAGATATTTCATATATTCACATTTTCATATTTTCATATATTTCATATATTTTCACATATTTCATATATTTTATATATTTCATATATTTTCATATATTTCATATATTTTCATATACTTTAATATATTTCATATTTTCTTATTTTACATATTTTTCATATTCTTCATATATTTCATATATTTTCATAATTTTTACATATTTTCATATTCTTCATATATATCATATATTTTCACATTTTCATATATTTTCATATGCATAATATATTACATATATTTCCAAATATTTAATATATTTCATATATTTTCATATATTTCATATATGTTCATATTGCACATATGTTTCATATATTTCATATTCTTCATATTTTAGGAATATTTTCTATTCTTCATATTTTTCACACATTTTCATATTCTTGATATTTTTCACACATTTTCATATTCTTCAAATTTTTCACATAATTTCATATTCTTCATATTTCTGGAATATTTTCATATTCTTCACATTTTCAGAATATTTTCATATTCTTCATATTTTCACATATTTTCATATTCTTCATATTTTCATACATTTTCATAATCTTCATATTTTTGGAATATTTTCATATTCTTCATACTTTTGGAATATTTTCATATTCTTCATATTTCTGGAATATTTTCATATTCTTCATATTTCTGGAATATTTTCATATTCTTCTTATTTTTGGGATATTTTCATATTCTTCATATTTTTCACACATTTTCATATTCTTAATATTCTTGGAATATTTTCATATTCTTCATATTTTCAACACATTTTCAAATTCTTCATATTTTTCACATATTTTCATATTGTTCATATTTTTCACATATTACCATATTCTTCATATTTTTGGAATATTTTCCTATTCTTCATATTTTTCACATAATTTCATATTCTTCATATTTTTGGAATATTTTCATATTCTTCATATTTTTAGAATATTTTCATATTCTTCATATTTTTCACACATTTTCATATTCTTCATATTTTTCACACATTTTCATATTCTTCATATTTTTCACACATTTTCATATTCTTCATATTTTTGGAATAATTTCATATTCTTCATATTTTTCACATATTTACATATTCTTCATATTTTTAGAACAGTTTCATATTCTTCATATTTTTGGAATATTTTCATATTCTTCATATTTCTGGAATATTTTCATCTTCTTCATATTTTTCACATAATTTCATATTCTTCATATTTCTGGAATATTTTCATATTCCTCATATTTCTGGAATATTTTCATATTCTTCATATTTCTGGAATATTTTCATATTCTTCATATTTTTCATATATTTACATATTCTTCATATTTTTAGAACAGTTTCATATTCTTCATAGTTCACATATTTTCATATTCTTCATATTTTCAGAATATTTTCATATTCTTCATATTTTTCTCATATTTTCATATTCTTCATATTTTTGGAATATTTTCATATTCTTCATATTTCTGGAATATTTTCATATTCTTCATATTTCTGGAATATTTTCATATTCTTCATTTTTTTCACACATTTTCATATTCTTAATATTCTTGGAATATTTTCATATTCTTCATATTTTCAACACATTTTCAAATTCTTCATATTTTTCACATATTTTCATATTGTTCATATTTTTCACACATTTTCAAATTCTTCATATTTTTCACATATTTTCATATTGTTCATATTTTTCACATATTTCCATATTCTTCATATTTTTGGAATATTTTCCTATTCTTCATATTTTTCACATAATTTCATATTCTTCATATTTTTAGAATATTTTCATATTCTTCATAATTCTGGAATATTTTCATATACTTCATATTTATCGAATATTTTTATATCTTCATATTTTTCACATATTTTCATATTCTTCATATTTTTGAAATATTTTCATATTCTTCATATTTTTAGAATATTTTCATATTCTTCATATTTTTCACACATTTTCATATTCTTCATATTTTTGGAATAATTTCATATTCTTCATATTTTTCACATATTTACATATTCTTCATATTTTTAGAACAGTTTCATATTCTTCATATTTTTGGAATATTTTCATCTTCTTCATATTTTTCACATAATTTCATATTCTTCATATTTCTTGAATATTTTCATATTCTTCATATTTTCAGAATATTTTCATCTTCTTCATATTTCAATATTTTCATCATATTTCAATATTTTCATATTCTTCATATTTCTGGAATATTTTCATATTCTTCATATTTTTCACACATTTATTTCCTGTGGTTATCTCTGAGTGAACTAGCCAAAAAGTAAGTGAAGAGGTGAGAGACAAGAAGTAATCACTTTGCAAAGTAGTGGTAAAATCAACCAACGTAAAACTGGTTTAAAGAAATTCGGAGAACTATAGAGTTGAGAGAAAGTTTTAAAACTGACTTTAGCGTCAGTTATCTAGGTCAGCCCACCTTTTATAGGTGACACTACCCAGGCTAACAGAGTGGAAGAGACTTGCCCAGAGTCACCGAACCAGACTAGACCAGTTCCCGATTCCCAGTCCAGTGTTTACTCCCCTTCATTGCTGCTGGGGGTTAGGACCTATTGCACAACAGCTCTATTTAATCATCCTGACAGCAATCCTGAGAATGATAAACTTTCTCTGCAACAATCTGACTCAGCTCAGGGTAGCAGCTTCACCAAATGCCCCATTAAAATGCAGTCAACTCCAAGGGGAGGTGAAAAAAAAGGAAGGGGGTGGTGGTCCAGAGGGCTTGGAAAAGTTTTTCCTAACCAAAAATATTGCCCGCACCCACATACCTGTGTGCCTGAAATTAACCACTGAAAATGTCTGCTGTAAGGCAAATTATCATCTTTAACATTTTGCTTGGATCTTTGGAGAGGCTCCTTAACAAAGAAGAAGGTCTTAATGGTATATGACACGAGACAAATACATTGTGATTGAACATGGCAGAATGACTAGACAGTGGTCTGAAACGTATTAGGACCCATCAGGTACACATAGCAGCAGGTGCCTACTTTACCATCATCATTTCACATCAGAACAAAGCAACAGATTGCTTTGTGCTCTAATCATTTCCCTGTCATCAGATTTCACTTTTGGTGTCTGATGTCACGGTAAGGTACTTTAGTAGACCCAGTTTCCTTGATTACTTGAATAATTCACATTTTGATTCTGAATATGGGATGTTTTCAGCAGAACAAAGGCCCTTTAAATGGCAATTGAGATTTCAGCATTGAGACTCAGTTTGTCTGAACTCAAACTTCAAAATGTATTTCCCACACCTTAAGGTCATTTGCCTTCTTCTTTTTGTGGTCAAAAGTTAAGCAAGATGAGGATCGAAAGATAACCATTTGCTTTTGTTAATGAAGAGGTAGTTTTAACCAGAGCTGGTGTAATGATGGTTAGGAGGCCAAGGGCAGATTGCCATGCCTTGCTAAGAAACAAATGCAGGTGGAAAGGTGGAGAAAAATTAACGCAGATAACCTTTTAAGGAGGTTGACTAGGACCAAAAAGAGAAAGTCTTTTATTGAAATGTTTGGATGGATATTGATTGATTGGTTGATTTTAAAGGGCATAGGGGAGACATGAGCATTTCTATTACCTGGGGCGGGGGGGGGGTGGGAGTCAGGTCCTTAGCTTCTCCATCCAAATATTGCAGAAATGTTAATATAACTGTAAACAAACAGTCTGTCCAAGGTCATCCAGCCAACTGACCAAAGCATCAGAATTAAAATCCTGGTCCTTCAACAGCTTGTTTTCTTGGGTACATGAGGTCTCTCCATTTTGCAACTGTTTTTGATTTCAGTGGGTCATGGGAGGATGAAGGTGGTCATTTCTGTATAACTGCATTTGTAAAGACCTATAAGGTCCTCTTGGGCACGGAAGGGATAAGGAGAATAAATACTTGATTAAGTTAACATTTTCCATTTGCCAGACACCAGGCTAAGTGCTTTACCTAAATAAGTTACTCAACCCTCACAGCAACATATGAAGCAGATTAAGTTATTATCTTTTCACAGACAAAGAAATTGTGGCTCGAAGAGATTTAGTAATTCACCTGAAATCACACCAGCAAAAGCCAAACAAAAAAAGGGGGGGTTTTAACCAGTAGATTATCCCATCTCTCATATGCTATTTCAAATCCTGAAAGATGATGCTGTGAAAGTGCTGCACTCAATATGCCAGCAAATTTGGAACATTCAACAGTGGCCACAGGACTGGAAGAGGTCAATTTTCATTCCAATCCCAAAGAAAGGCAATGCCAAAGAATGCTCAAACTACTGCACAGTTAGTGATATTTTTAAATATCACAATTCATTTTTTCTAGGTACAGTCACATTTTTGTCCTGTTTTATTTCCAGAAAATGCTGTGAGACAACTGAGAACGTCAACTCCATTTGAGAATAGGGACAATGAAACATATTCTCTCTCTCTCCCCTGCTCCCACTTCTCTCTCATACACACACATACACACACCATTAGGGAGGAAAGCCCATTAGAATGGAAATAATAGAGCCTAGATAGCTCGGTGGCCGAATTTGCCACAGAGCTGCCAGGACCCTTAAGAGAAGAGATTCAGTCCTCTGCTGTTTTTAGCCAGCAGCACCTGGTGTCCAGGGTAAAGGAAATAAACCCATTCCATCAAAATGCCAGAATGTATGCCTGCAAGCAGGTTTATCGGAAGACCAGGTGAGAGGACTCATAAATAATAACTAGGAAAACTATTTCCAAGTGGAACAAACTCTTAAAATAATAAACGCAGCAGATCTTGACCACTACTAGAATTCTTTCCTCTCCCCAGTGAACTACAATGAGTCTCTTGGCATCACAGGGCTCTGTGCTGAGATGAGAATTTGCAATTAGCTTTAAGAATAAAAGAGTAAGTACAAATTGGCCCCATATAGCCTTGATTCATAACATACCACTTAAAAGACAGTATCCATCAGTTACAAAAAAGACTCTCTGTGCGAAGGTCAGCCTAGGTATGGTTTGATTGTAATTTTTGTGCAAGAGCTATGTCTTACTCATCGTTGCATCCCCAGCACCCAGCCTCTGTAGTATCAAAGAAGGTTATGAAACAGTGACATAAAGTGTGGTAGGCTTGACAAAGAAACAGCCACCAAATATCCAGGAAGTGGATATTATACTAAGTACACTGGAGAGATCTGGTTGTAGTTAAAGAGATGAGAGGACCCCAGCCAGTTCTTTAGGATACAGTGCTAGTCAAGGTGGGTGCAGGATGTATCTGACAGTCCACATGATTTTCAGCAGGCAGGTGCATTACAGCAGGAGGCTTCAAAGTAGGGAGTACTGGGACCCAAATTAAAACAAGCACTTAGAGACAGTTCAGTTCAATTCGGTTCAGTCGCTCAGTCGCGTCCAACTCTTTGCGACCCCATGGACTGCAGCACGCCAGGCTCTCCATCCATCACCAATTCAAACTCAAGTCCATTGGTTGGATGGTGATGCCATCCAACCTCTGTCGTCCCCTTCTCCTCCTGCCTTCAATCTTTCCCAGCATCAGGGTCTTTTCAAATGAGTCAGCTCTTCACATCTGGTGGCCAAAATATTGGAGTTTCAGCTTCAGCATCAGTCCTTCCAATGAACACCCAGGACTGATCTCCTTTAGGACGGACTGGTTGGATCTCCTTGCAGTCCAAGGGACTCTCAAGAGTCTTCTCCAACACCACAGTTCAAAAGAATCAATTCTTTGGCTCTCAGCTTTCTTCACTGTCCAACTCTTACATCCATACATGACTAATGGAAAAACCATAGCCTTGACTAGACAGACCTTTGTTAGCAAAGTAATGTCTCTGCTTTTTAATATGCTGTCTAGGTTGGTCATAACTTTCCTTCCAAGAATAAGCATCTTTTAATTTCATGGCTGCAATCACCATCTGCAGTAATTTTGGAGCCCAGAAAAATAAAGTCAGCCACTGTTTCCCCATCTATTTACCATGAAGTGCTGGGACCAGATGCCATGATCTTAGTTTCCTGAATATTGAGCTTTAAGCCAACTTTTTCACTCTCCTCTTTCACTTTCATCAAGAGGTTCTTTAGTTCCTCTTCACTTTCTGCCATAAGGGTGGCGTCATCTGCATATCTGAGGTTATTGATATTTCTCCTGGCAGTCTTGATTCCAGCTTGTGCTTCATCCAGCCCAGCATTTCTCATGATGCACTCTGCATATAAGTTAAATAAACAGGGTAACAATACACAGCCTTGAGGTACTCCTTTCCTGATTTGGAACCAGTCTATTGTTCCATGTCCAGTTCTAACTATTGCTTCCTGACTTGCATACAGTTTTCTCAAGAGGCAGGTCAGGTGCTCTGGTATTCCCATCTCTTTCAGAATTTTCCACAGTTTATTGTGATCCACACAGTAAAGGCTTTGGCATAGTCAATAAAGCAGAAATAGATATTTTTCTGGAACTCATTTGCTTTTTCGATGCTCCAGTGGAAGTTGGCAATTTGATTTCTGGTTCCTCTGCCTTTTCTAAAACCAGCTTGAACATCTGGAAGTTCACGGTACATGTATTACTGAAGTCTGGCTTGGAGAATTTTTAATTTTTTTTGAATTTTTGAATTTTTACTAGTGTGTGAGATGAGTGCAATTGTGCAGTAGTTTGAGCATTCTTTGACATTGCCTTTCTTAGGGACTGGAATGAAAACTGACCTTTTCCAGTCTTGTGGCCACTGCTGAGTTTTTCAAATTTGCTGGCATATTGAGTGCAGCACTTTGACTGCATCATCTTTCAGGATTTGAAATAGCTCAACTGGAATTCCATTACCTCCACTAGCTTTGTTTGTAGTGATGCTTCCTAAGGCCCACTTGAATTCATACTCCAGGATGTCTGGCTCTAGGTGAGTGATCACACCATTGTGATCATCTGGGTCATGAAGATCTTTTTTGTACAGTTCTTCTGTGTATTCTTGCCACCACTTCTTAATCTCTTTTGCTTCTGTTAGGTCCATACCATTTCTATCCTTTATTGAGCCAATTTTTGCATGAAATGTTCCCTTGGTATCTCTAATTTTTTTAAAGATATCTCTAGTCTTTCCCACTCTATTGTTTTCCTCTATTTCTTTTCATTGATCACCGAGGAAGACTTTCTTATCTCTCCATGCTATTCTTTGGAGCTCTGCATTCAAATGGGTATATCTTTCCTTTTCTCCTTTGCTTTTGGCTTGTCTTCTTTTCATAGCTATTTGTAAGGCCTCCTCAGGCAGCCATTTTGCTTTTTTCATTTCTTTTTCTTGGGGATGGTCTTGCTCCCTGTCTCCTGTACAGTGCCATGAATCTCTGTCCATAGTTCATCAGGCACTTTGTCTATCAAATCTAGTCCCTTAAATTTATTTCTCACTTCCACTGTATAATCAATCTTTAGGGATTTGATTTAGGTCATACCTGAGGTCTAGTGGTTTTCCCTACTTTCTTCAATTTAAGTCTGAATTTGGCAATGAGGTGTTCATTATCTATGTCACAGTCAGCTCCTGGTCTTGTTTTTGCTGACTGTATAGAGCTTCTCCATCTTTGGCTGAAAAGAATATAATCAATCTGTTTTCAGCATTGACCATCTGGTGATGTACATGTGTAGAGTCTTCTCTTGTGTTTTTGGGAAAGGTTGTGTGCCATGACCAGTGCATTTTCTTGGCAGAACTCTATGAACCTTTGCCTTGCTTCATTCTGTACTCCAGGGCCAAATTTGTCTTTTACTACAGGTGTTTCTTGACTTCCTCCTTTTGTATTCCAGTCCCCATTAATGAAAAGGACATCTTTTTTGTGTTAATTCTAGAAGGTCTTGTAGTAACAGTAGATATCAAAAAAGATAAGGCCTCAGGTATCAGAGCCCAAAATTTTGGTAGAGAAAGAAGGGCACGTGTCCAGAGTCTAACAGGACTGATAACAGTTAGCCCAGTACTGACGATGAGGTACCCAGTACTGATGCTGGTGCTCTGAGCAAAATCTGACTTAATGTGGGTTCTAAAGACATTCAGTTCAGTCAGTTCAGTCACTCAGTCATGTGCTACTCTTTGTGACCCCATGGACTGCAGCACTCAAGGCTTTCCTCTCCTTTGCCAATACCCGGAGTTTATTCAAACTCATGTTTCTAAGAATGAGATATGAATCATTTCTTCTTGCAATGAGAAAATATTCAGAATCTTTTGACTTTTTTAATCTATGTGATCTGGTGAAAATTCTCAGTCTCACTCTTTTGCAATTGTCTTAATAAAAGTTCTATTTACCTACAACCTATGTTAAAAACTTTGCAGTGACTGCTCTACTTTTACTCCTTTTCTTCTTCAATCAAAACTAGGTAATGTTGATTGATTAATCTGCCAAAGAAACCTAAATTCAGTACATTCAATGGCTCACATTTGTATACAAAACTAGATACAAATTTTTCTTTATGATATTCAAGATTCTTTACAATAAAATCTCATTTTACTGGTCAGGTTTTTATCTTATTATTCTAGTATCAGGCCATAGTCATCATTTACATGCAAGATTGGCTCACTTATTCTGAAAGATTATTATTTATTGGTTTTTTAATCATAGATTTTCCAAATATTTTTGAGTTTGTTCTTTCTGCTGAAAATATAAACAGACATTTAAATTTACATTCATAAAAGTTTAATTCTTCCAAAAATAATGACCATCCAGACTTTCTCTATGTGTCCTTTGTCTCCTTTTTACAATAAAAATTTACTTTTTGAATGGTGGTTTTGTGAAAGTGAACTATGGATTTTTCTCATATTTGCATAAGAAACATAAGAACTTGCTGAGCTTGTAGGGAATGCAACAGAACAAATTCAATGCAAATTCAATGAATGTAACATAACAAATTCAAATTCCTTAATACAAATTGCTGAGGTTATTTTAATGATTCAGAGATCCAGGTCAACCAATATGACCACCAACAAAAATTTTTATTTATTAGCTTTGCAATGTATTCTTTTGCTTGAAAATATATGTATATTTTGGGGCTTCCCTGGTAGCTCAGCTGGTAAAGAATTCACCTGCAATGCAGGAGACCCCAGTTAGACTCCTGGGTCAGGAAGACCCCCTGGAGAAGGGATAGGCTACCCACTCCAGTATTCATAGGCTGAACTGGTGGCTCATATGGTAAAGAGTCTGCCTGCAATGCAGGAGACCTCAGTTCGATCGCTGAGTTGGGAAGATCCCCTGAAGGAGGGCATGGCAACCCACTCTAGTATCATTGCCTGGAGAATCTCCATGGACAGAGGAGGCTGGTGGGCTACAGTCCATGGGGTCCCAAAGAATCAGACATGACTGATCGACTAAGCACAGCACAGCATGAACATATATTTCATACATATATCCATATATTCACATAGACATCAAGTTGGAGCTTCCTAATGCTGATTCCTATTGCTTTGGGCAGAATTTGTTTTTAGAATGACATTTATACTCAGATTTCTCAAGTTCAGTTGCTTATCCAGAACTACTTGATTATTTAAAATAATTTCAAATTTTTATTCATAATGGTTTATATTTAGATTTATACATATTGTGCCATTCTGTCACTGAGCAAAGAATGTTGAATTCAAAGTGTCATGTATTTATCTCATTTCCACAATTTCTATTATACTTTATTAGTCTGGATGCCTACAATTTATGATTTAATATAATTAAAACAGTGCAGTAATTTTGGAAAATTAGGAAAAGAGTTTAAGAATGGTGAAAAAGTGCATCTACTTCTAATTTTTGCATATGTTTAAATTTTTTAAAGGAAAAATAAGTCTCAAAAATTATAATCTATGATGTAACAATAGGGTGATTTATAACAGCTATTATTTAATTCCCACTGAAAAAAATGTTACCAGAATATAAGCTTCTTTAAGGAGTACAAAGGCATTAATTTTAATGCATTAATATGTAGCTTTTAGTCAGCATCAAAGAAGTACAGGAAAAATGGGAAGTAAACATTAAAATTCTGAAAGAGATGGGAATACAAGAGCACCTGACCTGCCTCTTGAGAAACCTGTATCCAGGTCAGGAAGCAACAGTTAGAGCTGGACATGAAACAACAGACTGGTTCCAAATAGGAAAAGGAGTATGTCAAGGCTGTATATTGTTACCTTGCTTATTTAACTTATATGCAGAGTGCATAATGAGAAAAGTTGGGCTGGATGAAGCACAAGCTAGAATCAAGATTGCCAGGAGAAATATCAATAACCTCAGATATGCAGATGATACCACCCTTATGGCAGAAAGTGAAGAAGAACTAAAGAGCCTATTGATTAAAGTGAAAGAGGAGAGTGAAAAAGTTGGCTTAAAGGTCAACATTCATAATACTAAGATCATGGCATCTGGTCCCATCACTGCATGGGAAATAGTTGGGGAAACAGTGGAAACATGGCTGACTTTATTTTTCTGGGCTCCAAAATTACTGCAGATGGTGATTGCAGCCATGAAATTAAAAGATGCTTATTCTTGGAAGGAAAGTTATGACCATCCTAGACAGCATATTAAAAAGCAGAGATATTACTTTGGTAACAAAGGTCTGTCTAATCAAGGCTATGGTTTTTCCATTAGTCATGTATGGATGTAAGAGTTGGACGATGAAGAAAGCTGAGAGCCAAAGAATTGATTCTTTTGAACTGTGGTGTTGGAGAAGACTCTTGAGAGTCCCTTGGACTGCAAGGAGATCCAACCAGTCCGTCCTAAAGGAGATCAGTCCTGGGTGTTCATTGGAAGGACTGATGTTGAAGCTGAAACTCCGATACTTTGACCACCTGATGCAAAGAGCTGACTCGTTTGAAAAGGCCCTGGTGCTGGGAGTGGTTGGGGGCAGGAGGAACAGGGGACGACAGAGGATCAGATGGTTGGATGGCATTGCTGACTCAATGGACATGAGTTTGAGTAAACTCCAGGAGTTAGTGATGGGCTGGGAGGCCTGGCATGCTGCAGTTCATGGGGATGCAAAGAGTCAGACATGGCTGAGTGACTGAATTGAACTGAACTGAAACATTAAAAGGCACAGAAATTAAAGGATCCATTTATTTTTCTAAAAAATTTACTTAATTTTTAATTGGAGGATAATTGCTTTACAATATTATGATGGTTTCTGCCATACATCAGCATGAATCAGCAATATATGTGCCTATGTCCCCTCCCACCTGCCACCTCATCCCACCTTGCTAGGTTGTCACAGAGCACCAGGTTTGAGCTCCCTGCATCATACAGCAAATTCCCCCTGGTTATCTATTTTACAAATGGTAATGTATATATTTCAATGACACTGTATCAAATCATCTCACCTTTTCTTTCCCCCACTATGTCCAAAAATCTGTTATTTATCTGTGCATCTCCTTTGCTGCACTGCAAAGAGGATCATCAATACCATCTTTCTAGATTCCACATATGTGAGTTAGTATACAATATTTGTTTTTCTCTTTCTGACTTACTTCACTCTGTATAATAGGCTCTACATTCATCTACCTTATTAGAAGTTGACTCATTTGTGTTCCTTTTTATTACTAATATTCCATTGTAATATTAATATTACACTGTAATATTCCACTGCTTCTTTATCCATTCATCTGTAGATGGACATCTAGGTTTCTTCTTTGTCCTGTCTAGTGCTGCAAAGAACCCTGGGGTATGTTTGTCCTTTCCCATTATGGTTTCCTCAGAGTATTGTGCAGTGGTGGGGTTGCTGGGTCATGTGGTAATTTTTCTCCATACTGTTCTCCATAGTGGCTGTATCAATTTGCATTCCCACCAACAGTGCAAGAGTGTTCCCTTTTCTCCACACCCTCGCCAGCATTTATTGTTTGTAGATATTTTTGATGATGGTCATTTTGACCTGTGTGAGGTGATAGCTCATTGTAATTTTGATTTGCATTTCTCTAACAATGAGTGATATTGAGCACATTTTCATGTGTTTACTAGTCATCTGTATGTCTTCTGTGGAGAAATGTCTGTTTAGGTCTTATGTCTGCTCTATAATTGGGTTGTTTGTTTTTCTGATATTGATTTGTATGGGCTGCTTATATATTTTGGAAATTAATCCTTTGTCAGTTGCTTTATTTGCTACTATTTTCTCCCATTCTGGGGGTTCTCTTTTCACCTGTTTGTAATTTCCTTCATTGTGCAAAATCTTTTAAGTTTAATTAGGTTCCATTTGTTTATTTTTTGTTTTTATTTCCACTACTCTAGGAGATGGATCATAAGGGATCTTGCTGTGATTTATATCAAAGAGTGTTCTGGCTATATTTTCCTCTAAGAGTTTTATAGTTTCTGGTCTTACCTTTGAGTCTTTAATCCATTTTGAGTTTATTTTTGTGTATGGTGCTAGGAACTGTTCTATTAATAATTTCATCTTTTACATGTAGCTGACCAGTTTGCCCAGAACCACTTGTTGAAGAGACTGTCTTTTCTCCAACATGTATTTTTGCCTCCTTTGTCAAAGATAAGGTGCCCACAGGTGTGTGAATTTATCTCCAAGCTTTCTATCTTGTTCTAATGGTCTATATTTCTGCCAGCACCATACTGTCTTGATGACTGTAGCTTTGTAGTATAGTCTGAAGTTAGGAAGGTTGATTCTTCCAGCTCCATTCTTCTTTCTCAAGATTGCTATGGCTACTTGGGGTCTTTTGTGTTTCCACACAAATTGTAAAATTACTTGTTCTAGTTCTGTGAACAATACAATTGGTAGTTTGATAGGGATTGCATTGAATCTATAGATTGTTTTGGGTAGTATAGTCATTTTCACAATATTGATTCTTCCAATTGGAGAACATGGTAAATGGAGATCTGATTGTGTCATCTTTGATTTCTTTCATCAGTGTCTTATAGTTTTCTGCAAACTGGTCTTTTCTTTCTTTAGGTAAATTTATTCCCAAGTATTTTATTCTTATACTGGTTTTCTGGTGGCATGTGCACCCTGTTGCTTAAGTTGTGTCTGACTCTTTGTGACCCCATGGACTGTAGCCTGCCAGGCTCCTCTGTCCATGGGATTTTCCCAGCAAGAATACTGGAGTGGGCTGCCATTTCCTCCTCCAGGGGAATTTCCCAATCCAAGGATCAAGGAAGCATTGCCTGCATTGCAGACAGATAGTTTACTGCTGAGACACGGAGGGAAACCCTTTCTGGTGCCATCTTTAGGGTTTTCTACGAATAGTATCATGTCATCTGGAAACAGTGAGAGTTTTACTTCTTTTCCAATCTAGATTCATTTTATTCATTTTCTTCTCTGCTTGGGCTAAGAATTCCAAAACTATGCTGAGTAATAGTGGTGAGAGTGGGTACCCTTGTCTTGTGCCTGATCTTAGAGGAAATGTTTTCAATTTTTCACCACAAGGAATGAAGTTTGCTGTGGGTTTGTCATATATGGTCTTTAGTATGTTGAGGTATGTTTCTTTTGGGCCTCCCTTGTGGCTCAGCTAGTAAAGAATGCACCTGCAATGTGGAAGACCTGGGTTCGATCCCTGGGTGGGGAAGATCCACTGCAGAAGGGAAAGGCTACCCATTCCAGTATTCTGGCCTAGAGCATTCCATGGACAGTCCATGGGGTTGCAAAGAGTTGGACATGACTGAGCAACTTTCACAATCACATGTTTCTTTTATGCCTACTTTGTAGAGAATTTTTTATCATAAATGGTTACCGAATTTTGTCCTTAGTTTTCTCTGAGTCCATTGTGATGATCATACAGATTTAACCTTTAACTTGTTATTAATAATATGACCTATCTCACTGGTTGATTAGTATATTGAATAATCTTTGCATCCCAGAGATAAAACCCACTTGACCATGATGTATGGTATTTTTAATGTGTTGTTGGATTCTGTTTGTTAAAATTTTTGAAGATTTTTGCATCTATGTTTATTGGTGATATTGGCTTGTAAGTTTCTTTTCATGTAGCATCTTTGCCTGAATTTGGGATTAGAGTGATGGTGGCCTTGTAGTATGACTTCAGGAATTTGCCTTCTTCTGCAATTTGCTGGAAGAGTTTGAACAGGACAAGTGTTAGCTCTTCTCTAAACTTTTGGTAAAATTCACCTGTAAAACCATCTGGCCCTCAGCTTTTGTTTGTTGGAAGATATTTTTATTACAGCTTTTATTTATGTGTTTTGTGATTGGTCTGTTCATATTTTCTGCTTCTTCCTGGCTCAATTTTGGAAGATTATACTTTTATAAGAATATGCTCGTCTTTTTCCAGGTTGTCTATTTTATTGGCATATAGTTGCTCATCAGTCAGTTCAGTCGCTCAGTCGTGTCCGACTCTTTGCGACCCCATTGACTGCAGCACGCCAGGCTTCCCTGTCCATCACCAACTCCTGGAGCTTGCTCTAACTCATGTCCATCAAGTCGGTGATGCCATCCAACCATCTCATCTGCTGTCATCCCCTTCTCCTCCTGCCTTCGTCTCTTGTGATCCTTTGTATTTCTGTGTTGTAACTTCTTCTTTTTTGAGTTCTAATTTTATTGATTTGAGTCTTTTCCATATTTTACTTGATCAGTTTGGCTAATGGTTTGTCACTTTTGTTTATCATCTCAAAGAACCAGCTTTTAGTTTTATTTGTCTTTGCTATAGTCTCCTTCATTTCTTTTTCATTTATTTCTGCTCTGAAGTTATGATTTCTTTCCTTCTACTGACTTTAGGTGTTTTTTTTTTTTTTCTGAGTGCTTTAGGTGTAAGTTTAGGTCATATATTTGTTGTTTATCTTATTTCTTGAAGTAGGCTTTTAATGCTATAAACTTCCTCTTAACACTGCATTTAGCGCACCCCATAGGTTTTGCTCCAATACTTTGGCCATCTGATAGGAAGAGTTGATTCCTGGAAAGGACCTTGATGCCAAGAAAGATTGAAGACAAAAGGAAAATGGGGTGGCAGAGAATGAGATAGTTAGATAGGATCACCATCTCGATGAACATGAATTTGAGCAAATTCCAGGAGATTATGATGGACAGGTGAGCCTGGCATGCGGCTGTCCATGGGGTTGCAAAGAATCAGACATGATTTAGTGACTGAACAACCACACAGGTTTTGAGTTGTCATGTTTTCATTGTAATTTATTTCTAGGTATGTTTTGATTTCTTTTTTGATTTCTTCAGTGATCTGTCAGTTATTCAGAAGCTTATTCTTTAGCCTTCATGTGATTGTGTATTTTACCTTTTTTCCCTGTAGTTGATATCTAACTTTATAGTGTTATTGTCATAAAGGTTTGAAATAATTTCAATTAAAAAAAAAGATACCAAAGCTTGATTTTTGACCCAAAATATGATTAAGTCTGGAGAATGTTCCATGTACACTTGAGAAAAAAATGAAATCTATTGTTTTGGATGAAATGCTCTGTAGATATCAATTAGGTCCATTTGATCCCAAGTATCATTTAAAGCTTGTGCTTCTTTTTAAAATTTCTATCTGGATGATTTGTTCATTGGTGTGTGTGAAGTGTTAAAGTTACCCACTATTATAATGCCACTGTTGATTTCCCCTTTAATAGTTGTCAACATTTGCCTTATGTATTGAGGAGCTCTTAGATTGGGTGCATATATATTTATAATTGTTATATATTCTTCTTGGATTGATCCTTTGATCATTATGCTGTATCTTTTATTGTCTCTTGTAATGGTCTTTATTTTAAAGTCCATTGTATTCGATGCAAATAATGCAAACCCTGCTTTCTTTTGATTTCCACTTGCATGAAGTATTTTTCCTAGCCCCTCATTTTCACTCTGTACGTGTCCAAATGTCTGAGGTTGGTCTATTGTAGACAGTGTATAAAAGTGTCTTGTTTTTGTATAGGGGCTTCTCTGGTGGCTCAGTGTAAAGAATCTGCCTACAATGAGGGAGACTCTTTTACAACCCTTGGGTCGGGAAGATCCCCTGGAGAAGGGACTGCAAACCCACTCCAGTATTCTTTCCTGGAGAATCCGATGTATATAGGAGCCTGGCAGCCTATAGTCCATGGGGTCGCATAGAGTCAGGCACAACTGAGTGACTACGCTACTACTACTACTGTTTTGTATCCATTCTGCCAATCTGTGTCTTTTGGTTGGAGCATTTAGCCCATTTATATATAAGGTAATTACTGATTTGTATTATCATATTCTGGAAGAGGGCATGACAACTCACTCCGGTATTCTTGCCTGGAGAAACCCCATAGACAGAGGAACCCCATGGGGTCACAAAGAATTGGACATGACTGAGCGACCACGCACAGCACAGCACATTATCATATCATTAACTTTATTGTTTTGGGTTTGTTCTTGTAGGGCTTTTCCTTCTCTTGTGTTTTCTGTACAGAGAATCTCCTTTAGTATTTGTTGTAAAGCTGGCTTGGTGGTGTCGAATTCTTTTAATTTTTCTTGTCTGTAAAGGTTTTAATTTCTCCTTCAAATTTAAATGAGATCCTTGCTAGATATGGTAATCATGCTTGTAGGTTTTTTTCCCCTTCATCACATTAAGCATATCTTGACACTTCCTTCTTTCCTGCAGAGTTTCTGTTGAAAGATCACTTGTTAGTCTTTTGGGGATCCCGTTGTATGTTATTTGTAGCTTTTCCCTTGCTGCTATTGACACCTTTTCTTTCCGTTTTTTATTTATTTATTTTTTAGTTTGAATAATATGTATATTGGTGTGTTTTCCTTGCTTATATCTTGTATGTGTGTGGACTCTGGGCTTTCTGGAATTGGGTTGCTATTTCCTTTCCCATTAGGGAAGTTTCTGGCTATAATCTCAAATATTTTCTCATACCTTTTCTTTTTATCCTTGTCTTCTGGGACCTGTATGATTTGAATGTTGGGGCACTTAATGTCCCGGAGACTATCCTTATTTCTTTTTATTTGTTTTTCTCTATTCTGTTCTGTCTCAGTTATTTCTACCATTCTATATTCCAACTCACTTATCTGTTCTTTTGCTTCAGTTATTCTGCTACCGATCCCCTCATTTTTGATTGCTAATTGTCTATTCTTTATTTCTTCTAAGTCCTTGTTGTTTCTTCTTGATACATGCCTCCAGTCTATTTTTCTATGCCTGCATTTTATTTCCAAGGTTACTGTAATTTTTTTTTTCAGGTATACTGCCTATTTTCTCTTAATTTGCTTGGTCTTACATGTTTGTCTACCTTTTTCTTTCTTTTTTAATTTACTATCTTTGTGGTCTCCTGTCTGCTGCCTGGAAGGCTGTAGTTCTTAATTGTGGTGTCCACCCTCTCTGGCTAAGGTTGGTCCATTGCCTAGTGAAACTTTCCTGATTTGTTGGATTTGTGCCTGTGTTCTGGTGGATGGAGCTTAATCTTGTCTCTCCAAAAGGCAGGGCCATGTCCAATAGTGTGTTTGGGGATGTCTATGAGCTTGTTGTGGCTTTGGGCAGATTTTCTGCAAATGGGAAGTTTTATGTTCCTGTTTTGCTAAAGATTTGGCACGAGGCACTGACACTGGAGTTTGCAGGTCTTTGGGTGGTGATTGGTCTTAGTTTTCAGATATAGGCCTTTAGGAGTACTCTTGCCTCTTAATGTTCCATGGAGTTGGGGGTTCTCTGGTGGTCCAAAGTGCTGGATGCAGGTCTCCCACCTTTGAGGTTCAGGCCCAACCCCTTACTGTAGCAACAAGACTACACAGGCCACATAGCACAGAAGACAAAACCTGAAGACTATTGGTGAAACAACACTCAAGAGCCAAGGACACCCAAAGAGATTCACACACTTACAAAGAATAAAGAGAAAAACAAACAAATGAAAGCAATCGAGCCAAGAATCAAAACCCTAAATGGATACTAAAAATTAGACTCTGACAAACACAAAATCAAAAACAAAACATCCAGAACAAAAATTTTAAAAAAAATTGGAAAAATTAGGTCTCAAAAATACAAAATGAAAAACAAACATCAGACACAAAAATGGAAAACATGGAAAATATTGCAGCAGAACCAAGTAGAACTAAGTAGTAAAAAATAGGGGGAGAAATTAATTTATTTAAAAATAGGTTGCTTTCTAAAAGAAGTAAAATGTAGGTTATAAAAATAAAAGTTAAAGGAGTAATAAAGAAAAAAATTAGAATAATATTTTAAAAAGGAGAGAGGTTTTTTATATATATATAATAAAATATTATTATAAAATATATAATAATATTTTAAAAAGGAGAGAGGTTATATGTGTGTATATATATACATATATACATATATATGTATACACATATATGTATCTATATATATATATAGAATGGCAGTGAGAAGAAAGTCTGTGATTCCACCCTTTTCCTGCTCCAGTCAATCTGCTTATCAAAAAGTGCTCCAGTATTTTTATGAGCATCTCTGGAACTGTTGTGGGCAGTGTTGGTCAGCTCAAACTCAGATCTTGCCTTACTTACTCCAGCTTGTATTTTCTGTCAAAGTCTATAATTGCACCTAAAGTTCACAGTCTTAGGCTTATTGTGGGGATTCAGGTGTGTCCCTGCAGCTGCAGGGACATTTACCCCTTCTTTCCTTTGCTCACACAGCTCCTGGTGTTCCACTGTGGTGTGGGCCCACCTCTGCTTGTACGTGGCTCTCTGGGGTCTGTTCTCCACCCAAACACCGAGTGGTAAAAAGTAGCTGCTTATTGGGGTTCACTTGCTCCATTGTGCTGGAGAGAGATGGGTAAAGTACATGCAACTGGTGTTTGTGAAGAATGCCTGCCATGACAGGGACCTGTGGGACGTCACTGAGGTCTGAAGTGGATCATGCACTTCCCCATGGGAGTTGACCCAGTATTTTGACATCATTGGCAGAGTCAAGCCACTGAGGCTCCCAAGAAAATGTGGACAGCCACCCATAGCCTTTCACAACTTGGTGCTAGCTTCTGAATCACCACAATTCATTTGAATCTGGTTATCTTGTATATCACAGAAAGTAGTCTTCTGTTTTTTTCCACTTTGCAATTCAACAGAGGCTAGAGATTGACTTGAGCAAACAAGTGATGTTTTCACAATAAAAATATAATCAGGACAAGATTACCTTATCTGAAGTTGAAAAATGGTGTATGCATAATGTGCAGAAGAGACCTGAGATTGCTAACAGCAACTCCTGACCTCAGTAGAACTCTTTCAAATTTATATAACAATGCTTACTTAATCCTAACTGTAGGGGAATGTCAGAACAAGCATTCTCAAATGACCACATGGGATAACTTACACTAATAACTTGTTGCCCAAGGTCAAATACTGATCAAGATCTAGAATAAAAGCAAAACCAAGATTTCTGGATGGCAAGAATGATGTTATTTCCATTCAAGTACCATTTCCATAATGTGATAGAAATAACATTTTTCTAAATTTATTTCAGAGTTTTAAATATTCAAAGCATTCTAAAAATGAAATAAATAACTTTGAATTTCAAATCTATTTTATAAATATTAGTTATACTTTCTTTTATCTTTTAATTATAAGTTTACATTATTTTCTTTAGAAAGCTATTTCCTTATCCTTTTTTGCAAACTTTGGTCAATTTGTCTGTATAATCATGGCATAATGGATATGTGTGGTATCTGTATTTTTCTGACTGATGGGCTATGGAAATTCATTTTTATGCCTCAGTAGTTAATTTCACTATTTCAATTTCATAAATTGTATTTAGTTTAGCATTACAGCATATTGTTTACTGTCCCTATATCCTCTATTAGTTTTTTTCAATGTTGTAACATTTAATTGTTTCCTCAGCTCTCATGTGGTTGGTTTTGTCCTTGAAAAAAGAATTACAGTTCCTGAAAATGCTATCTCAGAAATGTCAAAAAATGAAATTTTCACATAAATGCCACATCAAGAAGCAATATTTAAATAAACAATAAAACAGTATAACAATCTTATGGAGATTGAATTCACGGCCCACAGTTATATTTTTATTAATTGTATTTATATTCTTAAATTTTACAAAACATAAAGACTGTTATTTAGCAATTTTTTTGATATTTAGAGACTACTGAACCAGTTGTAGGAGGCAAGAAAAGGGTTTCCTTAGAAGGTTTCTAGATATTCAAACTGAACTTTAAAAGATAAGGGGATATTAGATAGTGAAAGGCAATACATATTAAAGGTAGAGAATACAGCTTAAACAAAAATATAGAAATGGAAATTACAATGAGTCTTGGTCTTTAAAAGATGAATGTATTGAAAACATTAAAAAAAGAAAAGCAGCACCTCACCTGTAAAACAAGTTATGATAATATATAGTATTGTTGCCATGAAGATTAAACAATGTATTATATGCAAACTACTCAGAACAATGATGAGTGCAGGATAAAAACTAAATAATTTTTAGCTTTTATGCTGTCAGATCACCTGAATACAGATATTGCTACAACATCTCATGAATTCCTAAAATAAATTCTGCATGATTAACTGCAAAAAGCAACAGAGATGATAAGAAAAATAGGATTAGCATAGAACAACTCTATACTTATGGATTTAGTAAGAAAACAATACTATGATAGTAAAACAGTAGCAGAAGCTAAAATCTCTGCTGCATTTGCATCCAGCACCCCAATCAGTGGATCTTTGCATCCTTGATAAAAATGGAGTCCTTGCTTTAAAAATGGTCAATGAATACATTTGCTTCTTATATTAAGACAAATAAAATTTTAAATAAAATTAAAAATTTCATCTATCAATTTAAAGTTAGACATGCATACAGAAAAATGTAATATATAGTCACTCTCATAGAGCAGAGAGTTTAAGGTTGAAAGAATTTAAGTGGAAGCAAAGAGTTTAAGTGGAAACTAGTTTATCTTAAAGCCACTAAATCAAAGTTATGCTATAAAATTACAGTCTTATGAGATTTACATTCCTTTTTTCCAAAGGTTGTTACATTATTTGTAAAATTCATAAGAACTTTAATTGTGAGGAAAAAATCACCCCTAATCAGTACAAAATATTATATCTTGGAAAAACTGCATACAAATCAACAAGTTATGTGTTATACACATATTATTCCAGTAAGACAAGAGTCAATGTGCACTGAAGAAACAAATCTTATAGGAGAATAGGTTGTATTTCCAAAATTAGACCTGTACTACCAATAGATTTTTATCACCTTAAATATTCAAAAAAGTTGTCTACAATTATTTTTCTTACTCACTTTACAACCCTGTCCATATTGAAATACAAGCCTGAAATTACTAAAGTCACAAATACATTTCATGTTCTTAAATCTAATGGAAATGCTGCATTCCTGCTCTTAAGGACTTTAGTAGCATTGGAAATTTCTTAACCTCTCCTTTTATGAAGCATAGTCTTTTCTAGGCATTAGTGCTACAATACTTAATTCATTTTATTTCTACGTGACTGCTTCTTCATCTTTGAAATTTCATGTTATTTTATGTATATATACATTAAATTTAGAGTTTTTCAAGGACATTCGTCTATTGACATCTTTTCTTTATATAAGCTATTTCATAAGATATGAGGCTCCAAAATACCAAATGTATAAATATTTTTCAAAATTGGTGTTTGTGTGTGTGTATACAAAACTAAAAGATATAAAATGTGATGTTAAAACATTAAACATTGGAAGTGATTAAAATACTTCATTTTTAGAATGCTTTAGCAGTTAAGAGATCATCCACTTTGAATAACCACATATATGACCATACATAATGTATAAACTTCATGGAAACTGCTAATCAAAAATCTGTAATTAGACGTGCACACACAAAGAGGAAGAAATACAAACATATCAGTAGAGATAATGGTCAGATCAAGGGAAGAAAGCAAAAGAAGAAATGAACAAAGAACAACTTCAAAAACAACCAGAAAAGAATTCTTAAATTACAGTAAGTACATGCTTTTCAATAATTACTTTAAATTCAAGTGGACTAAATGCTCCAATCAAAAAACATAGTGTGACTGAATGGATAAAAATTAAGTGTGGACTCATTTCAGATTTCAAGATAAAGCGAGACTGAAAGAGAGGAATGGAGAAAGGTATTTCATGCAAATAGCAAGGAAAAGAAAGCTGAGGTAGCAATTCTTATGGCAGAAAAACAGACTTTAAAACAAAGAGACAATAAAGGACAAAGATTAAGGGGTCAGTCAAACAGGAAGATAAAACAATTGTAAACATATGTGAACCCAACAAAGGAGGAGCTAAATACATAAAGCAAATGTTAGCAGACATAAATTAAGAAAATTACTACTATAAATTTAATACGACAGTAGAAAAAAATTAGTCTCTCACTTCAATCACTTAAATAAATTATTCAGACAGAAAATCAATAAAGAAATGCTGGTCTTACATGACACAATAGATCAGTTGAATGATACATTCAAAAGCAGCAGATTGGACATTCTTGTCAAGTACACTTGGAACATTCTCCAGGGTGGATCCAAGCTATGTCGCTATGTCACAAAACAACAATACATTTTAGAAGACTTAAGTCTTCTAAAGAAGCATCATTTCTGACCACAAGCATATCAAGCATCATTTCTGACCACAAAAGCAAGAGAATAAAATGCAACTACAAGAAAAAACAAAGCTGCAAAATATACAAACATGTGAAAGCTAAACAAGAAAACTAAATCAGATACACAGGTCAATGGAGCAGAATCGGGAGACCAAAAATAAACCCACACTTATATAGTCAATCTATGACAAAGGAAGAAAGTATATATGACGGGGAAATGACCGACTCTTAAAGAAACATTGTTGGGGAAAGCAGGACGGCTACATGAAAATGAATGAAACAGGACTACTTTCTCAAATCATATGCACAAATAGACTAAAACTGGATTAAAGCCTGAACAATAAGGTGTGAAACCATAAAAATCCCAGAAGAAAACATAGGCAGTGTGCTCTTTGATAGTAAACTTAGTACTATCTATTGAATCTGTTGTCTCGGATAAGGAAAACAAAAGCAAATTTAAACAAATAGGAGTAAATCAACCTAAAAAAAATATTGCACAACAAATGAAATTATCAACAAAATGGTCACCCACTGAATGGCAGAAAATATTTGCAAGTTATGTATCTGATAAGGGATTAATATATAAAATATACAAAAACTCTTGCAACTCAGCATCAAGGAAATAAACAACCCCCCCCCCCAAAAAAAAAATTGATACCTTAATAGACAGGAGATTCCCTGGTGGCTCATATGGTAAAGTATCCACTTGTAATACAAGAGACCTGGGTTTGATTCCTGGGTTAGGAAGATTTCCTGGAGAAGGGAATGGCAACCCACTCCAGTATTCTTGCCTTACAGAGAATTCCATGGACAGAGAGCCTGGAGGTCTATAGCCGTTTGGGTCCAAAGAGTTGGACTTGACTAAGTGACTAACACTCTTACTTTCACCTTAATAGACATTTTTCCAAAGAAGGCAAACAAATGGCCAATGGACACATGAAAGGATGCTAATCATCATTCCCCTAATAATTAGAAAAATGCAAATCAAAACCACAATGAGATATCATCTCACATCTCTCAGAATGACTATCATTAAAAAGAAAAAGATAACAAGTGTTCATGAGGTTGTGGGAAAAGGTAAATATTGTGCACTCTTGATAAGAATGTAAATTAGTGCAGCCACTATGGAAAACAGCATCAAGCTTCCTCATAAAATGAAAAATTGAACTTTTACATGACCCAGCAATTCCATTTCTGCATATTTTTCCAAAGAAACAAAAAACTTAATTTGAAGAGAAATATGTAGTCCTGTGTTCATTCAATATTATTTACCAAAGCCAAGATATGGAAGCAGCTTATATGCCCATATATTATGGAGTATTGTTCAGTCTTTAAAAAGAATGAACTCTTGGTATCAGTGAAAACAGGGATAAATCTAGAAGGTATTATACTAAGTGAAATAAGTCAGACAATAAAAGAAAAATACTCCATAATTCTAATCATGTGTGGAATTTAAAAGCAAAGCAAAATAAAAACAGCCTAATAAAACAGAAACAGGCTCATAGATATAGAGAATAAACATATTGCTGCAGAGGGGAGAGGGCTGGAGAGAGAGTATGTGTGCTAATAAATTTTAATAGCTTGACAGTGGTGATCACTTCACAATGTATATTAATATGAAATGATCAATTTCTGTGAAATATGTATACAAGTTTTGTCAATTGTATCACAAAAAATGCTTGTATAAAAAGTTGCTACAAAGGCTTTTGTTTAATTAGGTCCCATTTGTTTATTTTTGTTTTTATTCCCATTACTCTTGGAGGTGGAAAATAGAGGATCTTGCTGTAATTTATGTCAGAGAGTGTTATACCTATGTTTTCCTCTAAGAGTTTTATAGTTTCTGGTTTAAAATTAAGTTCATTAATCCATTTTGAGTTTATTTTTCTGTATGGTGTTAGAAAGTGTTCTAGTTTCATTCCTTTACAGGCGGTTGATTAGTTTTCCCAACACCACTGGTTAAAGAGATTGTCTTTTCTCCATTGTATATTTTTTTCTCCTTTGTCGAAGATAAGGTGCCCATCAGTTCAGTTCAGTTCAGTTTAGTCGCTCAGTCGTGTCTGACTCTTTGTGACCCCATGAATCGCAGCATGCCAGGCCTCCCTGTCCATCACAAACTCCCAGAGTTTACTCAAACTCATGTCCATCGAGTTGGTAATGCCACCCAGCCATCTCGTCTTCTGTTGTCCCCTTCTCCTCCTGCCCCCAAGCCCTCCCAGCATCAGGATCTTTCCCAATGAGTCAACTCTTTGCATGAGATGGCCAAAGTTTTGGAGTTTCAGCTTCAGCATCAGTCCTTCCAATGAACACCCAGGACTGATCTCCTTTAGGATGGACTGGTAGGATCTCCTCACAGTCCAAGGGACTCTCAAGAGTCTTCTCCAACATCACAGTTCAAAAGCATCAATTTTTCAGTGCTCAGCTTTCTTCACAGTCCAACTCTCACATCCATACATGACCACTGGAAAAACCATAGCCTTGACTAGATGGACCTTTGTTGGCAAAGTAATATATCTGCTTTTTAATATGCTATGTAGGTTGGTCATAACTTTCCTTTCAAGGAGTAAGTGTCTTTTAATTTCATGGCTGCAGTCACCATCTGCAGTGATTTTGGAGCCCACAAAAAATAAAGTCTGACACTGTGTGGATTTATCTCTGTGCTTTCTATTTTGTTCCATTGGTCTATATTCTGTCATTGTGCCAGTGCCATACTGTCTTGGTGACTGTAGCTTTGTAGTATAGTCTGAAGTCAGGCAGGTTGATTCCTCCAGTTCCATTCTTCTTTCCAAAGATTGCTTTGGCTATTTCGAAGTTTGTCATGTTTCCATATGAATTTTGGAATTATTTGTTCTAGTTATGTGAAAAATACCATTGGTAGCTTGATAGCGATTGCATTGAATCTATAGATTGCCTTGGGTAGAATACTCATTTTCACTATATTGATTCTTCCAGTCCACAAACACGGTATATTTCTCCATCTATTTGTGTCATTTTTTTTTTTCTTTCATCAGTGTTTTATAGTTTTCTATATATAGGTCTTTTGTTTCTTTGGGTAAATTTATTCCTAAGTATTTTATGCTTGTTGTTGCAATGGTGAATGGGATTGTTTCCTTAATTTCTCTTTCTGTTTTCTCATTGTTAGTATGTAGGAATGCAAGGGATTTCTTTTTAATTGTATTAATTTTATATGCTGCAACTTTAGTATATTCATTGATTAGTTTTAGTAATTTTCTGGTGGTGTCTTTAGGGTTTTCTATGTAGAGAATCATGTCATCTGGAAACAGTGAGAGTTTTACTTCTTCTTTTCCAATCTGGATTCTTCTTATTTCTTTTTCTTCTCTGATTGCTGTGGCTTTAAAAGCTTTTGCACAATGAAGGAAGCTATAAGCATGGGGAAAAGGCAGCCTTCAGAATGGGTGAAAATAATAGTAAATGAAGCAACTGACAAAGAATTAATCTCCAAAATATACAAGCAGCTCATGCAGCTCAATAACAGAAAAAATAAACAACCCAATAAAAAAATGGGCCAAAGAACTAAACAGACATTTCTCCAAAAAAGACATACAGATGGCTAACAAACACACGAAAAGATGCTCAACACCATTCATTATCAGAGAAATGCAAATCAAAACCACAATAAGTTACCATCTCACACCAGTCAGAGTGGCTGCCATCAAAGTCTACAAACATTAAATGCTTAAGAGAGTCTGGAGAAAAGGGAACCCTCTTTCGGTGTTTGTGAGTGCAAACTAGTACAGCCACTATAGAGAACAGTGTGGAGATTCCTTAAAAAAGTGGAAATAGAACTGCTATATGACCCAGCAATCCCACTGCTGGTAAACCAGAATTGAAAGAGACACATGTATCCCAATGTTCATTGCAGCATTGTTTATAATAGCTAGGACATGGAAGCAACCTAGATGTCCATCAGCAGATGAATGGATAAGGAAGTTATGGTACATGTATGCAATGAAATATTACTCAGCTATTAAAAAGAATGCATCTGAATTAGTTCTAATGAGGTGGATGAAACTGGAGCCTGTTATACAGAGTGAAGTAAACTAGAAAGAGAAACACCAATGCTGTATATTAACACATATGTATGGAATTTAGAAAGATGATAAAGACGATCCTATATACAAGACAGCAAAAGAGATCCAGATGTAACGAACAGACTTTTGGACTATGTAGGAGAAGGTGAGGGTGGGATGATATGAGAGAATAACATTTACACATGTATATTACCATATGTAAAATAGATGACTAGGGCAAATTTGGTGCATGAAGTAGGGCACCCAAAGATGGTGCTCTGGCACAATCCAGAAGGATGGGGTGGAGAGAGAGGTGGGAAGGGGACTCAGGATGGTGGAACACATGTGCACCCATGGCTGATTCATGTCGATGTATGGCAAAAACAACCACAACATTGTAAAGTAATTAGCCTCCAATTAAAATAAGAAAATTAATTTAAAATGTTACTACACAATTTCAATTCCTTATCAGCAATAAATATGAGGGTTTTAATTTCTTCATATCATTTTCAATAGTTATTTTTTATTCAAAATCTTCTAGATGGTTGTGAAGTGATATCAAATTATGCTTTATTTGCATCTCCCAGTGAAGAGTTATTCCAAAGGGAATGTGTCTGGAGGGAGCCTGGACTACCATAGAAGTGCCATTGTTCACTGATAGGCATATGGTGGGGCCGCCATTGCAGCCTCTGTCCTCATTCACACTGGCGCTTGACTCCCTGGGCACTAGGGAGGGTTCCAACTAGATCCAGCTCATGCAACATTGTAATTACCTCCTCTGCACCTCCACCACCCTCTGCCTGGATAACACACTTGCCCTGATTGCTGCCTGAAGGGCTCATGCATTCCAGTTGCTACCCTAGCTTCCTCCTGCCTGGACAGGCTTCTCTCCCCGATTGCCATCACTATTCCTTTTGTGTGATGTGGTCATGTGCTCTGGCAAAACCTAGAGCAGACTCCAGTGGGAGGAACAGATGCAGACTTGGGGGTGAAACCACAGTTGAGCCCCAGAGGTCTTGTGACTAAAAAACTAAATCTCTCCTTGTGGATTTGTGAACCATGGCTTTTCACCTCCACTGATGGCTCCCTAAGTTTAGTGCCTGTAAAACTTCCAAAAGTACAACAAGTACTCCAGAAGCTGGGAAAAGTCTTAGCTGTGGGTTTTGTGGGCAACAACTTTGTGGGAGTTGGTGATGGACAGGGAAGCCTGGTGTGCTGTAGTACATGGGGTTGCAAAGAGTTGGACATGACTGAGTAACTGAACTGAACTTGTGGGCAATTACACATGGGGATTGGGCCAGGTCAGAGTTTGAGCTGCCACCACAGCTCCCACAGTGTGTCTAAGGGAGTGAATACTGCATTCCTGGGATCTGACTTAAGTGGATCTGCATCAATGTTCCGATGAAAAGAATGCCTGAGAGTCACCAGGGCCCATTGCTGGCATACACGCAATCACAGTGAAACTAACAGCAGTGACAACAACAGTGTACTTTGTCAGTCCACACAATGGGTGACAGGAGACATAACATAGCAAATTCATAGGTGAATTACTTCAGAGGAGAAATACTTAGTGGCTACTCTCCCAGTGGGAATATTCCAATCCCACCTACTTCACACTGCAGATCGGAAACATATCTAAGAAACAGATCTAAGGACCTCCACTCCAACAACTGTAGAGGAAGCCCCCACCCTGATAGGGCAGTGATGACAATACAGAAGGTAGGCTCCACTCAATATTTGTTGAAAGAAAATTATTTCCCCTTTGACTTGTCTTGGCACTCTTGTCAAAAACCATTGGCTATAAATATGAGGGCTATTTTCTGGACTCTCAATTGATCTATATATTTAACTTTAATGTCAGCTATGAAGAAAAGCTATGACCAACCTAGACAGCATATTAAAAAGCAAAGACATTACTTTGCTGACAAAGGTCCATCTAAACAAAGCTATGGTTTTTCCAGGAGTCATGTATGGATGTAAGAGTTGGGTCATAAAGAAAGCTGAGTGCCTAAGGAATGATGTTTTTGAATGATATTGGAGGAGAATCTTTTGAGAGTCCCTTGGACTGAAGGAAGATCAAACCAGTCAATCTTAAAAAGGAAATCGGTCCTGAATATTCATTGGAAAGACCAATACTGAAGCTGAAGCTGCAATCCTTTGGCCACTGGGTGCAAAATGACTCATTAGAAAAGACCCCGATGCTGGGAAAGTATATATTTAAAAGTATAAATAAAGTATTGAATTAACTTTAATCACTTTCACAGCATTAATTAAGTGGGCCTTCTTCCTGAAATAGGCTTGTCTGGTGGCTCAGAAAGTAAAGAATCTGCCTGCAATGCAGGATAACCAGGTTTAATCCCTGGGTTGGGAAAACTCCCTGTAAAAGGAAATGGCAGCCCACTCCAGTGTTCTTGCCTGGGGAATTCCATGGATAAGAGAGGCCTAGCATTGGGCTACAGTCCATGGTGTTGCAGAGTCAGACATAACTGAGCTACTAACACTTTTCTTCCTGAAGCAGAAACTAAGTGTGTTTGTAACATAAAATACATATAAATATTTTATATATATTCTTAAAATGTATGAATATTTAATTTTATAGTTATTAATTTAAAGTATATCTTATTAATAACTTATAAGTACCTAATCTTGTTCTCAGGTCTTTGAAAGCTTTCATATTTTAAAGACCAATCCAATATCTATCATTTTAGTCTGAAGATGGCCTAAAATTTAACTTCATATTCAGTGAATATTCTCAGAAGCAAAATCATCATTAAATGAAATTAATTTCATGCAAGGATGGATTTATCTCACTTGTCCATCATGATCTTTCATAATATCTTAAATCAGAATTATAGATTACAGGTGTTTTCAAAATTATGCAATAAAATGTTCTTCTTATAAATAGCTATTGGAATCATGTAAGAATAAACTTTCTGATTCATCTGTTACTATTTCATGTCAATTTTATACTTTTCCTTGTTCATCATATGTAATGCCAGGCAATGAAGATTTTTGTATTTATTTTATATATATTTATTCACTTAGCAAAACCTTTTTCTTTAGCCCATTTTTAACATTTATTTATGCTAATGACTGTTTATTTATTTTCCTTTCTCTCTTTACCTCTGAGCTTCATAATTATGTCTAGTTTCTCACCTTATTTTTCTTTAAAGAGCCCACCCAAGCTCATAGAAATGCTTCCTAAAATCACCATGTGCCTCATCAGTTACCAGTAAGCAGTGAAATATTCTGGGTTAACCCAACTGATCTCTTTGGTGGATATTACGACTGTCTTTCCAATATTGCTTCAATAACTTCAGATCTATGTGGAGTATGGTCCCCAATTTAGCGATTGAAATGATCTATGATTATGCTAATCTGACAGAGCTAATCTCACTCACTCTGTATCCAGGTATGGTAATTCACTTACAAAATAAATAGTTTCTAAATAGTTTCAGAAAACAGTGACTCAAATCATAAAAATATCACATGAGACCTTTGGTGGAAAGAAGCCAACTCAACTAAGAGAACATCAGACTACAGATTTATTCTGGATATAATCTTGGGAAAAAAAGCATTTTGGAATTACTACAGCCAAGAAGACAGCTACCATTTGGAAAAAAAATCAGCATAGAGAAGAGGGTATATTGAGACAGTGAACAAAAAAACAGTAAGCCATAAGAGAGAAAATGTCGTTATTTGGATGAAAGATTAATAGGGGACATATGGACATATTTTGTTGAAGTATGGTGAAAACAGAACTCAAAAATACATTATCCTTCATCTTGATCAAAAAAGCATTCTGTCCTCTATCAACTTGGTTTGAATCTCACCAGAAAAGTAATTGATCTTTTATATGCCTGTAGTAAATACAGATTTATACAATTATGCACACTCACATAATTGATTTTCAATTGACCTTGTTATTACATGTCTATTTTTCCTATTGGAATCGGAACTTTTTAAGATGGAGGCTATGACTTATTCATCTGTATATGCTCAACTTCTGTAACATAATTAACAGGCAATCACTATTTCCTGGAGGACTTAAGAATAGGAAAAAATAAATGAGAATTTGCTAAATGCTTTCATTAAAATTCAGTTCACTTACTCAGTTGTGTGCGACTCTTTGCGACCCCATGGACTGCAGCACATCAGGCTTCCCTGTCCATCACCAACTCCTGGAGATTGCTCAAACTCATGTCCATAGAGTTGGTGATGCCACCCAACCATCTCATCCTCTGTCATCCCCTTCTCTTTCTGCCTTCAATCTTTCCCAGCATCGGAGTATTTTCCAATGAGTCAGGTCTTTGCATCAGGTGGCCAAAGTACTGGAGTTTCAATTCAACATCAGTCCTTCCAAAGAATATTCAGAACTGAGTTCCTTTAGGATTGACTGGTTTGATCTCCTTTCAGTCTAAGGGACTCTGAAGAGTTTTCTCCACCACTACAGTTCAAAGCATCAATTCTTTGGTGCTCAGCTTTCTTTATAGTCCAACTCTCACATGCATACATGACTACTGGAAAAAACATAGCTTTGACTATAATTACCTTTGTTAGCAAATAATGTCTCTGCCATGAAATTAAAAGATGCTTACACCTTGGAAGGAAAGTTATGACCAACCTAGACAGCATATCGAAAAGCAGAGACATTACTTTGTCAGCAAAGGTCCATCTAGTCAAGGCTATGGTTTTTCCATATGGATGTGAGAGTCATGTATGGATGTGAGAGTTGGACTATAAAGAAAGTTGAGTGCCAAAGAATTGATGCATTTGAACTGTGGTGTTGGAGAAGACTCTTGAGAGTCCCTTGGACTGCAAGGAGATCCAACCAGTCCATCCTAAAGGAAATCAGTCCTGAACATTCATAGGAAGGACTGATGCTGAAGCTGAAATTCCAATACTTTGGCCACCTCATGCGAAGAGCTGACTCATTGGAAAAGACCGTGGGAAAGATTGAGGGCAGGAGGAAAAGGGGACGACAGAGGATGAGATGGTTGAATGGCATCACCGAATCAATGGACATGGGTTTGGGTTAACTCTGGGAGTTGGTGATGGACAGGGAGGCCTGGCGTGCTGTGGTTCAAGGGGTCGCAACGACTCAGACATGACTAAGTGACTGAACTGAACTGAATGTCTCTGCTCTTTAATATGCTGTTTAGGTTGGTCATAGCTTTTCTTCCAAGGAGCAAGCGTCTTTTAATTTCATGGCTGCAGTCACCATCTGCAGTGATTTTGGAGCTCAAGAAAATAAAGGCTGTCACTGTTTCCATTGCTTCACCTTCTATTTGCCCTGAAGTGATGGGACTGGATGCCATGATCTTCTGGCATTTTTGAATGTTGAGTTTTTTTTTTTTTTTTCCATTTATTTTTATTAGTTGGAGGCTAATTACTTTACAATATTGTAGTGGTTTTTGCCATACATTGACATGAATCAGCCATGGATTTACATGTGTTCCACTTTCCGATCCCCCTTTCCTCCTCCCTCCCCATCCGATCCCTCTGGGTCTTCCCAGTGCACCAGCCCTGAGCGCTTGTCTCATGCATCCAACCTGGGCTGGTGATCTGTTTCACCCTTGATAGTATATTTGTTTCAATACTATTCTCTCAGGACATCCCACCCTCGCCTTCTCCCACAGAGTCCCAAAGTCTGTTCTGAATGTTGAGTTTTGAATGTTGAGTTTTAAGCCAGTTTTTTCACTGTCCTCTTTCATTTTCATCAAGAGGCTCTTTACTTCCTCTTTGCTTTCTGACATAAGGGTGGTGTCATCTGCATATCTGAGATTATTGATATTTCTCCTGGCAACCTTGATTCCAACTTGTGCTTCATCCAGCTTGGTATTTCACATGATGTACTCTGCATATAAGTTAAATAAGCAGGGTGACAATATACAGCCTTGATGTACTCATTTCCCAATTTGGAACCAATCTTTTGTTACATGTCCGGTTCTAACTGTTGCTTTTTGGCCGGCATACAGGTTACTCAAGAGACAGACAAGGTGACCACGTTCTTCCCATTTCTTTAAGAATTTTCCTCACATTTTTTTGAAAGCCTTCTTAAACCACCACAATATTTAAAGTAATTAACCTTCAATTTAAAGAAATAAATTAATTTAAATATAAAAAATAAAAGAACAATGCAAAGAAATAGAGGAAAAAAATAGAATGGGGAATACTAGAGATGACTTCAAGAAAACTAGAGATACAAAGGAAACATGTAATGCAAAGATAGACACAAAAAAGGACAGAAAAGGTATGGACATAACAGAAGCAGAAGATATTAAGAAGAGGTGGCAAGAATACACAGAAAAAATAGAAAAAAAAAAAAAAAGAGGTATCTGAATGACCCAGATAACCAGGATGATGTAATCACTCACCTAGAGCCGCACATCTTGGAGTGCAAAGTCAAGAGGGCCTGAGGAAGCATCACTATGAACAAAGGTAGTGGGGGTGATGGAATTCCAGTTGAGCAATTTCAAATCCTAAAATATGATGCTGTTAATGTGTTGCACTCAATAAAATTTGGAAAACTCAACAGTGGCCACAGCACTGGAAATGGTCAGTTTTCATTCCAATCCCAAAGAAGGGCAATGCCAAAGAATGTTCAAATACCACACAATTGCATTCATTTCACACACTAGCAAAGTAATGCTCAAAATTCTCCAAGTCAGGCTTCAACAGTACATGAATAGAGAACTCCTGATCTTCAAGCTGGACTTAGAAAAGGAAGAACCAGAGATCAAATTGCCAATATCTATCTGTTGGATCATAGAAAATGCAAGAGAATTTCAGAACAACATCTACTTCTGCTTCTTTGACTATGGTAAAGCCTTTGACTCTGTGGATCACAACAAACTGTGGAAAATTCTTAAAGAGATGGGAATACCAAACCACGTTACCTGCCTCCTAAGAAACCTGTGTGCAGGCCAAAAAGCAACAGTTAGAACCAGACATGGAACAACAGACTGGTGCAAAATTGAAAGGAGTAAGTCAAGGCTGAAAATTGTCATTTTTCTTATTTAACTCTATGCAGATTATACGAAAAATGCCAGGCTGGATGAAGCACAAGCTGGAATCAAGATACCCAGGTGAAATATCAATAACCTCAGATATGAAGATGACACCACCCTTATGGAAGAAAGTGAAGAGGAACTAGAGAGCCTCTTGATGAAGATGAAACAGGAGAGTGAAAAAACTGACTTAAAACTCAAAGTGAAAGTGAAAGTTGCTCAGTTGCTCAATCTTCCCAACCCAGGGATCAAGCACAGGTCTCCTGCATTGCAGGCAGATTCTTTACTGTCTGAACCACCAGGGAAGTCCAGCTTAAAACTCAGCATTCAAAAAAAAAAAAAAAAACAAAAAACAAAAAACAAACAAAAAAACCCCTCAGCATTCAGAAAACCAAGATCGTGGCATCCAGTCCCGTCACTTCATGGCAAATAGGTGGGGAAACAGTGACAGAGTTTATTTTCTTGGGCTCCTAAATCACTGTAGATGGTGACTGCCGCCGTGAAATTAAATATGCTTGCTCCTTGGAAGAAAAGCTATGACAAATTTAGACAGCATATTAAAAAGCAGAGACATTACTTTGTTGACAAGAAAAAGCTCTGGATTTTGCAGTAGTCATGCATGGATGTGAGAGTTAGACCATAAAGAAGGCTGAGTGTCAAAGAATTGATGCTTTTGAGCTGTGGTGTTGGAGAAAACTCTTGAGAGTACCTTGGACTGCAAGGAGATCAGACCCGTCAATTCTAAAGGAAATCAGTCCTGAGTATTCATTGGAAGGACTGATGTTCAAGCTGAAACTCCAATACTTTGGCCACCTGATGTGAAGAATGACTCATTGGAAAAGACCCTGATGCTGGGAAAGAGTGAAGTTTCAAAAGGAGAAAGATAGGCTGGGGAGGAAAGGATAAATTGGGAGTTGAGTTTGACAAATATATACTGTGCTATGCTGTGTTTAGTCACTCAGTTGTGTCCTACCCTTTATGACCCCATGGACTGTAATCCACCAAGCTCCTTTGTCCATGGGGATTCTGCAGGCAAGAATACTGGATTGTGTTGCCATGCCCTCCTCCAGAGGTGGATACACGCTACTGTATTTAACATAGATAACCAATAAGGACCTACTACCACACAGCACAGGGGACTCTGCTCAATATTCTGTAATAACCTAAATGGGAAAGAAATTTGACAAAAAATAGATGTACATAAGTGTAAAACTGAATCTTTTTGCTGTGCAGTGGAAACTAACACAAATTCTACTACGTGTGTGGGTGTGTTCATTCATGTCCTACTCTTTGTGACACCATGGACTGTAGGCTTCTAAACTCCTGTCTGTGGGATTTCCCAGGTAAGAATGCTAGAGTGGGTTGCCATTTTCTATCCCAAATTCAGCTATAGTCCAATGTAAAATAAATATTAACAAAAGGAATTCTATAGGAAAGTCAAACTATACTTAATATGTAAGTACATTTACATACACAACACTATTTTAAGTGCTTTACTTGCAGTATCTAATTTTTATCCATAACTTTTTTTTAATTTATTTTTTAAAATTATAATTACATATATATATATATATATATATATATTTTTTTTTTTTTTTATTTCCCCCCAGTGGGTTTTGTCATACATTGACATGAATCAGCAATAGATTTACACGTATTCCCCATCCCGATCCCCCCTCCCCCCTCCCTCTCCACCCGATTCCTCTGGGTCTTCCCAGTGCACCAGGCCCGAGCACTTGTCTCATGCATCCCACCTGGGCTGGTGATCTGTTTCACCATAGATAGTATACATGCTGTTCTTTTGAAATATCCCACCCTCACATTCTCCCACAGAGTTCAAAAGTCTGTTCTGTATTTCTGTGTCTCTTTTTCTGTTTTGCATATAGGGTTATCGTTACCATCTTTCTAAATTCCATATATATGTGTTAGTATGCTGTAATGTTCTTTATCTTTCTGGCTTACTTCACTCTGTATAAGGGGCCCTCCTAGTAATCCTATGAGGAAGTTATTGGTAACCTCATTTCACAGATGAGGAAACTGAAGGCAGAGAGGTCAAGTGATTCTTAGTAAAATAGTTGGTAAGTTGGAAGAGCCAGAGTTTTAATTCAAGTAAACAGATAGAGGAATCAGTGCTTTTATACAATACGTTATACTGATTTTCTTGAGAGAAAGCATGGTTTGACCATTTTATTTTCAACTGTGTAATCTAGATTGATATTCATTTCTTCATAAAAGTGATATATTTGGAATTAGCAGTATCCAAGCTTTGGATAAAAACCTTGTATCCTTAGACAATTGTCAGTCAGTACTACAGACATGTGTGACTGTGATTTTCCATTTCCTAAATACCCATCACAGATAAATTATTTTTAGATATTTAATATAGGTATATTAAATCAATTTATATTCCAATTACAATTTTAAAGACTGAAGAGTCAGTTTCTGGTGGCTTTGTGTATCTTTAATCCATTGGACACTGGTTTATATTTTAAGTGTTAGGAAGTTCTAATGTATTAATTGCAAATTATTAGGAGAAAAAAACTATAGAATTCTCCTGGTAACTACTAAGTCAAGAATCCTTCAACCATTTGTATTTTGCAAGGAAAGATGGTTAACTGATCCTTTACTCTTTATTTGCAATAGAGAAATAAGAAGTTTCATAGGAGAATATTTCTTTCTTATTGATTTATCCCTTTTCCATATTCTACAGTGATGATTAAACAAAAATGATAAACATATAGAGTTTCAGTCCTATTCATTGTTATAAACTTTAAGGAATATTCTGCTTGAAGTATTTAAATTTTGTAGCTAACAACAACAACAAATCCAGTTTTCTTGATACTATGTCTTAATTCTCAAAATCCTAATTTAAATCACAATCTCTAAGGACTTGTACACCAGATACCCTCCCTTCTGCTCACACACAATCTCTTACTGCTACTGCAACCTCAGAGCTTTATTGTATTTTAAGAGAAATTCAAGGATAAATTATGAATCTATTTTAACTCTCCCTTTCACAGTACTATTTCATATCATTATTTCTTCTCTTTTCTATATCAAGAGATGCTATTTTTAAATTCTTCAATTAAGTGGTGAACAACTGTAGACCTTAAAAACATTCAGTTCAGTTCAGTTCAGTTGCTCAGTCGTGTCCGACTCTTTGCGACCCCGTGAATCGCAGCACACCAGGCCTCCCTGTCCACCACCAACTCCCGGAGTTTATTCAAACTCATGTCCAGCGAGTCAGTGATGCCATCCAGCCATCTCATCCTCTGTTGTCCCCTTCTCCTCCTGCCCCCAATCCCTCCAAGCATCAGGATCTTTTCCAACGACTCAACTCTTCGCATGAGGTGGCCAAAGTATTGGAGTTTCAGCTTCAGCATCAGTCCTTCCAATGAATACGCAGGACTGATCTCCTTTAGGATGGACTGGTTGAATCTCCTTGCAGTCCAAGGGACTCTCAAGAGTCTTCTCCAACACCACAGTTCAAAAGCATCAATTTTTCGGTGCTCAGCTTTCTTCACAGTCCAACTCTCACATCCATACATGACCACTGGAAAAACCATAGCCTTGACTAGATGGACCTTTGTAGGCAAAGTAATGTCTCTGCTTTTTAATATGCTATGTAAGTTGGTCATAACTTTCCTTCCAAGGAGTAAGCATCTTTTAATTTCATGTCTGCAGTCACCATCCGCAGTGATTTTGGAGCCCGAAAAAATAAAATCTGACACTGTTTCCACTGTCTCCCCATCTATTTCCCATGAGGTAATGGGACCAGGTGCCATGATCTTAGTTTTCTGAATGTTGACCTTTAAGCCAATTTTTTCACTCTCCTCTTTCACTTTCATCAAGAGAATTTTTAGTCCCTCTTCACTTTCTGCCATAACAGTGGTGTCATCTGCACATCTGAGGTTATTGATATTTCTCCTGGCAATCTTGATCCCAGCTTGGGCTTCTTCCAGCCCAGCATTTCTCATGATGTACTCTGCATATAAGTTAAATAAGCAGGCTGACAATGTACAGCCTTGACATACTCCTTTTCCTATTTGGAACAAGACTGTTGTTCCATGTCCAGTTCTAACTATTGCTTCCTGACCTGGATACAGGTTTCTCAAGAGGCAGGTCAGGTGCTCTGGTATTCCCATCTCTTTCAGAGTTTTCCACAGTTTATTGTGATCCACACAGTCGAAGACTTCGACATAGTCAATAAAGCAGAAATAGATGTTTTTCTGGAACTCTCTTGCTTTTTTGATGATCCAGCAGATATTGGCAATTTGATCTCTGGTTCCTCTGCCTTTTTTAAAACAAGCTTGAACATCTGGACGTTCTCGGTTCATGTATTGCTGAAGCCTGGCTTGGAGAATTTTGAGCATTACTTTACTAGCCTGTGAGATGAGTGCAATTGTGCAGTAGTTTGAACATTCTTTGAGATTGCCCTTCTTAGGGATTGGAATGAAAATGGGCCTTTTCCAGTCCTGTGGCCACTGCTGAGTTTTCCAAATTTGCTGGCATATTGAGTACAGCACTTTCACAGCATCATCTTTCAGGATTTGAAATAGCTCAACTGGAATTTCATCACATTCACTAGCTTTGTTTGTAGTGATGCTTTCTAAGGCCCGCTTGACTTCACATTCCAGGATGTCTGGCTCTAGGTGAGTGATCACACCATCGTGATTATCTGGCTCATGAAGATCTTTTTTGTACAGTTCTTCTGTGTATTCTTGCCACCTCTTAATATCTTCTGCTTCTGTTAGGTCCATACCATTTCTGTCCCTTATTGAGCTCATTTTTGCATGAAAATGGTATCTCTAATTTTCTTGAAAAGATCTCTAGTCTTTCCCATTCTGTTGTTTAACATTAAGTACATCTAATTTAAAATTTAAATTTGCCTTCCAATTTGACATTAGAAATTTAGATAAATGAGATATATACAAGATATAAGTGCAAAAACTGAGATTCAGATATACTGTGATTAACTTAAGGCCATAAACTTCAAAAGTGAGAAATCAGGAATTTAAAATGATGTCTTTCTGATTTCCTACTTCTACTATCTCAATAACACACATCTATTCAATGACATAGCCAGAAATAAACTTGTCCAAAAAAAAAAAAAAAATACTCATGAAATTTCCAACTCTAATACAAAATTAGCTGTTCATTTAACTTTTTTCATGAGTCATTTATTTTGTGATTATAAAAAAGTTTTTTAAACTAATTTTATATATAATTCAGACATTTGCTCCAAGGTTACAGATTATATAACTAATATGATTATGCATATGTAAGTGTAAAATTACACAGAAAATTTTTATTACAATTTATGTGATCTACATATTTAGAAAAACTTCTATAAACCAAGAAGGCAGAATGAACTGCTGCAATTGAAAGCCCTTACTCACTTGTTATGTGGATTCCGGGCATTTAGTGAATGTAGTTGAAAGGCAAAAAAGACAAAAGGGCAAAAAAGGCAAAAAAATAAAAAAAAAAAGAAAGGCACTGTTTAAAATGCTGGTTCAGAATATTTACATTTTCAAATTTAAGAATAACTGATTCTCAATAATATATTAGTTTTAAGTGCTCAAGATAGAAATTTCATAGTTGTATGTATTACAAAAGTATCATTGTCATAAGTCAACTTACCATTTGTTACCATATAAAGTTGTTTTAATATTGTTGACTATATTTTCTGTACTGTAAATTTTATCACTGTGACTCATATCTTTATCGTATATTTGTATATGTGGTAGTTTTACCTCTTCATCCACTTTACATATTTTATACACCCCCCCCCCCACAGCCCTCCCCTGTGGCTATACTAATTTGCTCTTTTCTTTGTGTCTGCTTTTGTTACATTATTTTTGTTTCTTTCTTTTGTTGTTTGATTCCATATATAAGGGAAATCATATGGTATATGTCTTTTTCTGTCTGAATTATTTCTCTTACCATAATAGTCTCTAGGCCCATTGATGTTGTCGCAAATGGTAAGATTTCAATTATTTTATGGCTGAATACATTTCATTGTGTATGTATATATACTATGCATTTAATAGTTCTAGTAGATTTTTGGTAGCATCTTTAGAATATTTGATGTATATATCATGTTATCTGCAAATAATTTATGTAATATATATATATGTATATACACAATTCAACATCACAGTAATTCAACTCTGTGCCCCAACCAATGATTCCAAAGAAGCTGATGTTACCAGTTCTTCGAAGACCTATAAGACTTTCTAGAACCAAAGCCAAAAAAGAAATGCAATTTTCATCATAGGGGATTGGAATGCAAAAGTAGGAATTCAAGACATAACTGGAGCAACAGGCAAGATTGGCCTTGAAGTTCAACATGAAGCAGGGCAAAGTCTAACAAAGTTTTGCCAAGGGAACACACTTTTCCAACAACCCTTTTCCTAACCCTTTTCCAACAACACAAGAGATGACTCTACACATGGAAATCTTCAATAGTCAATACCAAAATCAGATTGATTATATTATTTGCAACTGAAGATGGAGACACTCTATACCGTCAGCAAAAACAAGATGTGGAGCAGACTGTGGCTCAAATCATGAACTTCTTATTACAAAATTCAGTCATAAACTGAAGAAAGTAAGGAAAATCACTAGGTCATTAAGGTATGACCTAAATCAAATCATTTATGATTATACAAAGAAAGTGATGAGTAGATTCAAGGGATTAGATTTGGTAGATGGAATGCCTGAAGAACTCTGGGCAGAAAACCATAACATTGGACAGGAAGCAGTGACCAAAATCATCCTAAAGAAAAAGAAATGCAAGAAGGCAAAGTGGTTGTCTAAGTAGGCTTTATAAACACCAGAAGAAAGAAGAGAAACAAAAGGCAAAGGAGAAAGGGAAAGACATACCCAACTGTATGCAGAGTTCCAGAGAATGGCAAGGAGAGTTAACAAGGTTTTCTTCAATGAAAAATGCAAGGAAATAGAGGAAAACAATAGAATGGGAAAGACTAGAGATCTCTTTGAGAAAATTAGAGCTATCAAAGGAACATTTCATGCAAGGATAGACACAATAAGGAACACAAATGGTAAGAACCTCACAGAGGCAAAAGAAATTAAAAAGAGGTGAAAAGAATTAATAAGTCTATACAGAAAAGGTCCTATGACCAGGATAGCCATGATGGTGGGGTCACTCACTTAGACAGACATCCTGGAGTGTGAAGTCAAGAGGGCCTTAGGAAGCATTACTATGAGCAAAGGTAGTGGAGGTGATGGAATTCCAGCTGAGTTATTTCAAATCCTAAAGGATGATGCTGTGAAAGTGCTGCACTCAATATGGTAGCAAATTTGGAAAACCCAGCAGTTGCTACAGGGCTGGAAAAAGTCAGTGTTCATCCCAATCCCAAAAAAGAATAGTGCTAAACAGTGTTCAAACTGCAATACAATTGCACTCATTTCCCATGCTAGTAAGGTCATACTCAAAATCCTTCAAGCTACCTTCTTTCAGTGGTACTTGAATTGAGAACTTCCAGATATATAAGCTGGGTTTAGAAAAGGTTCAGGAACCAGAGATCAAATTGCCAATATTCATTGTATCATAGAAAAAGCAAGAGAATTCCAGAAAAATAATCTACTTCTGCTTCATTGACTATGTTAAAGCCTTTGACTGTGTGAATCACAACAAACTGTGGAAAATTTTTAAAGAATTGGGAATACCAGATTATTTTACCTATCTCCTCAGAAACTTGAATGCAGATTAAGAAGCAATAATTAGAACCTTACATAGAACAGCTGACTGGTTCAAAATTGGGAAGGAGTATAGCAAGGCGGTATATTGTCACCCTGTTTATTTAACTTCTATGCAGGGTACATCATGTGAAATGCCAGACTAGATGATGTACAAGCTGGAATCAAGATTGCCAGGAGAAAAATCAACAACCACAAATGTTCAGATGATACCACTCTAATGGCAGAAAGCAAAGAGGAACTAAAGAGCCTCTTGGTGAGACTGAAAGAGGAGAGTGAAAAACCTGGCTTAAAACTCAAAATTAAAAAAACTAAGATCATGGCATCCAATCCCATCACATCATGGCAAATAGAAGGAGGAAATGTGGATGAAGTAACAGATTTTCTCTTCTTTGGATCCCAAATCACTGTGGATAGTTACTTCAGCCATGAAATTAGAAGACCCTTGCTCCTTGGAAGAAATCTATGGGCAAACCCAGACAGCATATTAAAAAGCAGAAACATCACTTTGTGGACAGACGTCCCTATGGTCAAATCTATGGCCTTTCCACTAGTCATGTACAGATGTGAGCGTTGAACCATAAAGAAGGCTGAGTGCTGAAGAACTGACACTTTCATGGTGTGGTGCTGGAGAAGACTCTTGAGAGTCTCTTGGACAGCAAGGAGATAAAATCAGTCAATCCTAAAGAAATCAACTCTGAATATTCATTGGAAGGACTGATGCTGAAGCTCCAAAACTTTGGCCACATGATGTGAACATTTGACTCATTGGAAAAGACACTGATGTTGGGAAAGGTTGAAGGAAAAAGGAGATGAGGGTGGCAGAGGATGAGACAGTTGGATAGCATCACTGACTCAATGGATATGAACTTGGGCACACTCTGGGAGACAGTGTGGGACAAGTAAGCCTGGTGATGCTGTTCATGGGGGTCTCAAAGAGTTGGATACTGCTTAACAACTGAACAACAATATTTCTGACAGATGTGGTGTGATATCTCAATGTAGTTCTAATTTTCATTTTTCTTGTGGTTAGAGATGTTGACATCTTCTCATGTGTCTTTTGGTCAGCTGCATTTCTCCATGGAGGAAAATATCTATTCAGATCCTCTGGCCAGTTTTCAATCAGTGTGTTTGTGGGTTTTTTGACATTGAGTTGTATGACTTCATCGTATATTTTGGATATTAGCAAATTCTGGGAAATAATGAAGTACAGGGAAGCCCAGAATTCTGCAGTCCATGGGGTCACAAAGTGTCAGACATGACTTAGCAACTGAACAACCACAACAAGCCCTTGTCATATACACTGTTTACAAATCTCTTCTCCCATTTGGTAGGCAACAATTTCATTTTGTTGATAGTTTTCTTTACTATGAAAAAAGTTTTTAGTTTGATGTAGGCCCATTTGTTTATTTATGGGTTTTGTTACCCTTTTCTGAGGAGATCAATCTAAACATCATTTCTAAGAGCAATGTCAAAGAGATTACTGCATAAGTTTTCCTCTAGAAGTTTTATAGTTTCAGGTCTTAACATTTAAGTCTTCAACCCATTTAAAATTTGTTTTTGCATATGACAGCAGAAAGTAACTCAGGTTTATTTTTAGGTATGTAGCTGTCTGGTTTTCCCAACACCATTTATTTCCTCCATGTATATTCTTTCCTTTTGTGCCAGAAAATGATTGATCATGTAATTGTGGGTTTATTTCTGGGATCTCTGTTTTATTCCATTCATCTATGTGTCTACTTTTGTTGGCAGTACCATGATATTTTGATTACTGTAGCTTTGTAGTATAAATCAAGGTGTGACATCTTCAGCTTTATTCTTTTTTCACAAGAATGTTTTGACTACTCAATATCTTTGTTTTTCCATATAAATTTTAGAATTGTTTGTTCTTAGTGAAAGAAAATGCTATGGATATGTGACAGAAATTACATGGAATTTGTAGATTACCTTAGGAAAAAAGATCCTTTTAACAATATTAACTTCCAATGAAGGAGCACTGTATATTTTTTCATTTGTTTTTATCTTCAATTTCTTTCAACAATGTCTTACTGTTTTCCTAGTTCAGGCAAGTCTTTTATTTCCTTTGCTAAATCTATTCTTAGCTATTTTATTCTTTTAGATACAATTGTAAATTAGATTGTTTTCTTCATTTCTTTTTCCATTAGTTTGTTTTTAGTATATAAAAATATAAAAAAATTTATGTATATTAATTTAGTATCCTGCATTTTTACTCTTCATTTATCATTCAAATAGATTTTTGGTGGCTTCTTTAGAATATTCTATGTATAGTATCATGTCATCTGCAAACAGTGACAGTTTTACTTCTTCCTTTCCTATTTGGATGCCTTTGGAACACAAGCTAACATCCCTATACTTTAACTTCACACACACACATTTAATTTTTTATATCATATTTTATATCTTTTTGCTTTGTGTATCATTTAACTACTTTTTCAAATGATTTTACTACTTTTAACATTTTAAATCATTATACAGAAGATTAATTACCTTTATTGTTTGCTTTTACAAATGAGTTTTTTTTCTTTTGTAATTTTTATATATTTCTTGCTGTGATCTTTTGTCCTACATAGAGAAATCCCTTTAATATTTCTTGCAAGCCCACTTTAGAGGTGCTGAACTCTTATCCTTTGCTTGTCTGTTAACCTTTTTATCTCACCTTTAAATTTGAATGGTAATTTGTTGGGTAGATTATTCTTGATTTTAGGATTTTTCTTTCACAATTTTGATCATATTGATCCCTTCTGATCTGCAAATTTTCTGCTGAAAGGTCAGCTGAGAGTCTTATGTGAGTTTTTTGTATAATGCTAATTGCTTTTCCCTTGTTATTTTTACCGTTCTCTATTTTTAATTTTGTCATTTTAATTATAATATAATTGGTGTGGACGTCTTTGGATTTATCTTGCTTGGAACTTTGTGCTTCCTGGATGTCATCTGTTTTTCTGAACCTCCCAGGTAAGGATATTTTGCAACTGTTATTTCTTCAAATAAATTATTTACCCATTTCCCTCTTTTCTTCTTTTTCTTCTGGGATTCTTATCATTTGAATGCTAGTTGAATGTTAGTTCAAATGATAAGAACTCAATTGATGTATTTGCATAGGTCTCTTAATCTATCCTCAATTAAAAAAAAATTTTTTTCCCCTTCTTCTGTCCATCTTGGGCCATTTTCACTATTTATTCCCATTTGTCAATGTATTTGTCTGATCATCTAATCTACTGTTGATTCCTTCTAACATATTTTTTATTTCAATTATTATATTCTTCAGCTCTGTTTGATTCTTCTTTATATTTTCTGTTTGTTAAAATCCTTATTGTGTTTCTTCATTCTTCTCCTGAGTTCACTGAGCATCCTTATGATCATTACCTTTAACTATTTATTGATTAGATAGCTTATCTCCATGTCACTTACATCATCTGTGGTTTTATCTTATCCTTTATTTGGAACATATTCTTCCACTTCATGTTGCCTAATTCTCTGCTTTTATCTGTATGCGTTAGGTTGGTTGGATAGGTTTCCTAATCTTGAAGAAGTGGCACTATGTAGGAGATGTCCTAGAAGGTGCAGCAGCTCACTCTCTCTGGTCATCTGAACTATACACTCCCTTTGTAGGCTGTATGTGCCTTATTGTTATGGCAGGGTTGAGTGCAGTGGGCATGCTGGTAGGCAGGGCTTGGCCCTGGTCCTGCTGTATGCCAGTCCCTATCTTTCTCTGAGCCTGATGGCTTATCCCAGGATGGCAGGCTATGCAGGCTGGGAGACCTGGGCCTGGTACTCATCCACTGGTTGTCCATAGTAGCCCCTGGCACTAATAGGCTAGAAGAAATCCAAAATTCACCATCAGCACCAGTGTTGTCATGGTCAAATATGTCAGCACCATGTCCCAAAATGGCTACCACCAATGTTCAAGTACCTGGTGAATTCCAGTTGCCTCCTGCCTCTATGGGAGACTCTCCTCGATCAATCAGTAAGTGGGTATGACTAGACCTATTTCAAAATACTGCCTGTGTGATAAGATTTAGATCTTATGAGAGTTTGTCAGTGCCCTTTCATAATGGAGTTTGTTTCCTAATGTCTTTTAACTCTCCTATCCACAAGGCCCTCTGTCATTCAAAGTTGGATGTTCTGGATTTATCATGCCATTGAAGGACTTCCAGGCTAGGAAGCACAGTGTGGGTTTAGAACCTTTGCTCCTTGGATAGAACCTGTCCTCTAATAATTATCTTCTTATTTGTGATTATCACCTGTGGGATTAAGTCTTGAATATAACTCATATTTGCTCTTCCTAACAATCTCACTGTGGTCCCTTCTTTATATCTTTAATTTTGGAAAATATTTTATACCAGTATCAGTTTGTTCTCATACAGAGTTGCTCTGTACATAGTAAACATTTTGTGTGCTCATGGAATGAGGTGATGACTGGGTCTTCCTACTCCACCATCTTGGCCATACCTCATCACCGGTTCAAGTTTTAAAGGTCTTCAAGTGATAGAACACTTGCAGTATGTTTTTTAGAAAAAAATACTAAAAAAAGGAAAATTTTATTCTGTAAAAAATATACATTTTCATGTATGTTTTAGGTTAAAATGAAGAGCATGGTGAAAATGAAGATAACTTGTTGATGTGTCAAATTAGAAACATCCAGTCATTTGGAAAGATTTTTTAAAAACTTACCTCTTAAATTTATATATAAATTTTTAATCAATGACAGGAACAAATAATGTGGGATAACCTCAATATTGTCTTTGTCTGAAAAAAACTGTTTTCTTTCTTTATAAAATCAACTGTCATACAATCAAATAAATCATCTCTACCAATCCTAGCTTTGGTTTACCATGCCCAAATAATCAAATCACCCCTGGTCTACTTTGTTTTCCATAGTAGTAGTTCAAAGTATTTTTATATTGTTTCAGTACCAGGCATTATACTAAATCTTTTGCATACCTTTCCCCTACTAATATTAAAAATAAACAATTGATGTACAATTGCTATCCCTATTTTACAGAAAAGTAATGTATGTTTTAGAAAGCTTTAGCAATTTTTCCAAACTTATTTTGCTGATGGTAATAATCTCCTGGGCTTTCATTGATAGAAGTCTGACTCCCAATTTTTGTTTTTACTCTCCTAGAATCAAATTATTATCTATGCATTCATTAGGATTCTGATCTTACCTCAGCGGAGCCAGAATTGAAAATGGAAAGAGAATTTACTTCAAAGCCAGACACATATGGGTTTGAATTACATGTTTGATATTTCAGTTCAGTTCAGTTCAGTTCAGTCACTCAGTTGAGTCCAATTCTTTGTGACCTCATGGATTGCAGCTCGCCAGGCCTCCCTGTCCATCACCAACTCCCAGAGCTTGCTCAAACTCATGCTCATCGAGTCAGTAATGCCATCAAACCGTCTTCTCTTCTGTTGTCCCCTTCTCCTCCTGCCCTCAATCTTTCCTAGCATCAGGGTGTTTTCCAGTTAATCAGTTCTTTGCTTCAGGTGGCCAAAGTATTGGAGTTTCAGCTTCAGCATCAGTCCTTCTAATGAATGCTCATGACTGATTTCTTTTAGGATGGACTGGTTGGATCTCCTTGCAATCCAAAGGACTCTCAAGAGTCTTCTCCAGCACCACAGTTCAAAAACATCATTTTTTTTTAGCACTCAGCTTTCCTTATAGTTCAACTTTCACATGCATACATGACTACTGGAAAAACCATAGCTTTGACTAGATGGACCTTTGTTGTCAAAATAATGTCTCTGCTTTTTAATATGCTGTCTAGATTGGTCATAGCTTTACTTCCAAGGAGCAAGTGTCTTTTAATTTCATGGCTGCTGTCATCATCTGCAGTGATTTGGAAGCCCAAGACAATAAAGTCTCACTCTTTCCCCATCTATTTGCCATGAAGTGATGGGACCTGATGCTATGATCTTAGTTTTTTGGATGTTGAGTTTTAAACCAACATTTTCACTCTCCTCTTTCATCTTCATCAAGAGACTCTTTAGTTCCTCTTTGCTTTCTGACATAAGAGTGTTGTCATCTGCATATCTGAGCTTATTATATTTCTCCCAGCAATCTTGATTCCAGCTTGTGCTTCATCCAGCCTGACATTTCACATGATGTACTCTACGTATAAGTTAAATAAGCAGGGTGATGATATACAGCCTTGATGTACTCCTTTCCCAATTTGGAACCAGTCTGTAGTTCCATGTGCGATTCTATCCATTGCTTTTTGGCCTGCACACCAGTTTCTCAGGAGGCAGGTAAGGTGGTCTGGTATTCCCATCTTTTTAAAAATTTTCCACAGTTTGTTGTGATCCATACAGTCAAAGGCTTTAGCATAGTCAATAAAGCAGAAGTAGATGTTTTTCTGGAACTCCTTTCCTTTTTCCATGTTCTGATGAATGTCAGCAACTTGATCTCTGGTTCCTCTACCTTTTCTAAGTCCACTTTGAACATTTGGAAGTTCATGGTTCATGTACTGTTGAAGCCTGGCTTGGAGACTTTTGAGCATTACTTTGCTAGAGTGTGAGATGACTGCAATTGTGTGGCAGCTTGTATATTCTGTGGCATTTTCCTTCTTCAGGACTGGAATGACAACTGACTGTCCACTGCTGTGGCCACTGCAGAGTTTTCCAAATTTGCTGGCATTTTGAGTGCAGCACTTTAACAGCATCATCTTTTAGGATTTAAAATAGCTCATCTAGAATTCCATCACATCCACTAACTTTGTTCGTAGTGATGCTTCCTAAGGCCCCTTTGACTTTACATTCCAGATGTCTGGCTCTAGGTGAGTGATCACACTATCGTGGTTATCTGGGTCATGAAGATATTTTTTGTATAGTTTTTCTGTGTATTATTTCCACGTCTTCTTAATATCTTCTGCTTCCATTAGGTCCACATGATTTCTGTTATTTAAATAGCCTCAATAATGTATATTCACATGTATGAGATAAAATGCTACTTTCTAACTTGTAGATTTTCTTGAGGTTAGTTGGAGAATAAATGATATATCTATAAAATTTTAAAGATGATAACTAAGACAAAATAGCACACATTTGTAGAATATAACTGTAGAAAAAGGGTGTGTTCATGCTGTCACCTATGTTCCTAAAAATTAGTTATTTTTACCCTAATTTTGTGAGACACAGGATAGTTTTTCAAAAAAATGATGATATTGAAATGTCAAAGTTGGAAAGGGCTCTTGGCTCACTACAGTCTGATACATTGTAAATGTTATTTTAAAATAGCAGTATTCATTTTATTAATTAGCTACTTAATTAGGAAAATAGTCTCGGCTCCTTAACTTTCACATAAATCAATAGAACTGTAGCTGTATCACTAAATCATGTGGATCAAGATATATATGTAATAAGAAAATTTCACTAAGCTCCATAGACTGATTGCAACCCTTTTATCATCTACCACAAACTGAGAGACAGAAGTGTGTCTGCAGTCATACATAGAAAATACTTCTAGTTTTATGTAAAAAAGAAAGAAAAATGTATATTCGGAATAACGAATAAACTGGTTTAAGTTCTAAGGGAAGAGATTGTTCATGCTAATTTTGATTACTCTGTACTTTTATGTTTAGATGCATAGTATTTAAGAGATTTTTTAAAAAACATCTACTCAACGTTAGAGGTTTTTACGTGTATAATTAAACACACAGTAATCTAGTTATTAACAATTATGTTCATGGAATGAAAATTATAGTCTGAAGCAGTTCAAATCAATGTATTTTTGGAAAAGTCACAGAGAATCAACATTAAACAGTATTTGCTTTCAATTAGGAAAGTGCGTGACTTTCTTAAAGCTGATCATTTGAAAATATAATTTGTACACTAATTGTAAATCGCAAAGTCATCCTCCAGCTACACTGATTCTTACTCTTTATTTTTTTAATGTCAATTTTAACTTTTCATCTCTAGATGGTGCTCTAGACCTGCATTACAGCCAGTGATGTTAACACCAGTATAAAAAGCAAAAGAAACAAAAACTGAAAAATAAAATGTGATCTTATAACCAGATAACTTAAGTTAGAAAAAATTCTTTGAACTTTCACTTTAGGCTATAAAAGTATGTGTTGCAACGTGATTAAGCCCATGATGAAGACGTTTGAGTGCTGTTCTTAAAAGTAGCTAACTATGGTTTTATTTAACTATCAGTGATTAGCAAAATATGGTCTGAAAGCCAAATTCAGTCTTCTACCTGTTTTTATGTCTTCCATGAGTTTAGAATGGGTTTGAAATGTTTCATTTTATTTTTTGAAAAAAGATAATCATTTGGATTCTGTGTGCTCAGTCACTTCAGTTGTATCCAACTCTTTGTGACTGTATATAGCCTGCCAGGCTTCTCTGTCCATGGGCTTCTCCAGTCAAGAATACTGGAGTGCTCCTAGGCATATATTCTGAGGAAACCAAAACTGAAAGAGACACATGTATCCCGTTGTTCATTGCAGCACTATTTACAGTAGCTAGAACATGGAAGCAACTTAGATGTCCATTGACAGATGAATGGATAAAGAAGTGTGGTATACATACACAATGGAATATTACTCAGCCATAAAAGGAACACATTTGAATCAGTTAGAATGAGATGGATGAACTTAGAACCTATTATACAGAGTGAAGTGAGTCAGAAAGAGAAAGATAAATACCGTATTCTAACACATATATATGGAATCTAGAAAAATGATACTGAAGAATTTATTTATAGGGCAACAGTGGAGAAACAGACATAGAGAATAGACTTATGGACATGGGGAAAGGGGAGGAGAGGGTGAAATTGATGGAAAGAGTAACATGGAAACTTACATTACCTTATGTAAAATAGATAGTCAACAGAAATTTGCTGTATGGCTCAGGAAACTCAAACAGGGACTCTGATTCAACCTAGAGGGGTCGGATGGGGAGTAAGATGGGAGGGAGTTTCAAAAGGGAGGGGATATACGTATGCCTATGGCTGATTCATATTGAATTGACAGAATTCATATTGAATTGACAGAAAACAGCAAAATTTTGTAAAGCAATTATCCTTCAATTAAAAAAAAAAAAAGAATACTGGAGTGGATTGCCGTGTCCTCCTCCAGGGGATCTTCGTGACCCAGGGATCAAACCTGCAACTCCTCCATCCCCTACACTGAAGACAGTTTCTTTATCCACTGAGCTACATAGAAATTCACACAAAAAAATTGAACTACAATGTTTGGAAATAAAGTTTTATTGGAACTTTTCCATGCTCACTAGTTTAAGCATTGTCTACAGCTGCTTTTGTATGAGCAAAAGACAGAGAAAATATAACCCTCAAAGCCTAAAATATTTAATATCTGGTCTTTTACTGAAAAAGTTTGGTCAGTTCTGAACTAAACAAAAGTTACAGACTGTTGTATGATCTAATTATCTGGTAATACTGTTATTGGGAAGACAGTCAACGTAAACAGGTAAATTGAGCTATAACCTTATACTTTAAGCTAAAATGTAAACTTTAAATTTAATGTTTTAGATAATATCTCACTTAAGGAAATTCTAAAGTTTATACCTAGACAGGAATGAAGTAGTATATTCAAAGATTAAAAATTCAATAATTCATCATTTGGCATAATATATCCAAGACAAATCTAATGCAAATTTGATGCAATATTAATTCATTTAAATGAGTTATGAATCTACTATCTTGGCTATATTCCATCAGCTTCATCAATGTGATATTTGCATATTAATGAGAATTTTGGTCTTAAATATGTTGCTCATATTTGCTTTTAAATATTTTCATCAGTTGTTTCAACCAAATTTTTCTTTGGAAACAAGTATAGGAACATTTTTCTGCTGTTACACTTTAGGGCTTTAATATCCCTCTGATTTCATTAATAAATCCCTCTAACATTTGTAGATAAAAAGAATTTTTTGGAAAGACACTCAGTGATATCATTTAGTAGAAACAAAAACAATGGAAATATCAAAATTATTCCCTTAATGCCTTTATGAATATTTGTCATTTTTTATGTTCTCTTAATTTTAATAAACAAATTTTTTAAGTGTTTAAAACACTAAATAGAAAATGTAACACTGAAAGAAAAAAATACTCTATTTCCAGCCTATCCTTTGTAAAATGAGGTCTGGGTAGTAGAGTGAATGGTGAAGCAATTATAGGAATAACTGAGACATTCTATTCATTATTGTCTCAATTATCTGGCTCCATTTTGTTAAAATAGGTCAGTATATTGGTGTTAAAATCATCTGGAAATTATCACAATAGACATTGAACTATTGAGACTTGATTTCTTCATCTCTTCAACATATAAAATTATTTCTTTTTGAAACAGATTTTGGAAGCTATATCTAATGCCATTTGATTTGTGATTGATTGATTTCTACTAAAAGTAGAAATTCTATTCTTATTACTAAGAAGATTTTTATTAGAGTAATATGAACAAATATGATATAATAAGTAAAATTATTAACTCATCAAATTTCTAGATTATGTAAATAATCAGAACTCAAGGTATCTATTCACTGTATTTCCTTGGGTTAAATGATGATTTCAGGCTGCCTGAAATTCAGTGTGATTGAGTAGGTGGTAATTATTTGGTAGTTAATATAGGCCCTAACACAAACAACCATGAACTAATTTGATGAGTGAGTACAGAAAAGACCACAAATCTGAACAACATGTTACCAAGTAGAACTGGATTATTATCATTATATAAGCATGCTATTAATCTACATTCATAAAAAGTGTATCTTATAATACTTAATACATTTTGTACATGTTTTATTATGTAGTTCTGCTTCAACTCTTTGCTATTATGAAAAAGCAAATTTCTTTTTTTCTTACAAAGCATTTCTACATATTATTGCTGTTCTTCAGTTGCTAAGTCATGATCGGCTCTTTGCGATCTAGTACTGCAGCGTGCTAGGCTTCTCTGCCCTTCACTATCTCCCAGAGTTTGTTCAAGTTCATGTCCATTGAGTGAGTGATGCTTTCTAACCATCTCCACCACTGCCACCGCCTACTCATTCGCCTTAAATTTTTCACAGTATGAGGAATTTTTCCAATGAGTTGGTTCTTTGTATCAGACAGCCAAAGTATTGGAACTTCAGTATAAATAATAGTCCTTCCAATGAATATACAGCATTAATTTCCTTTAGGATTGATTGGTTTGATCTCCTGCAGCCCAAAGAATTTTCAAGAGTCTTCTCTAGCACCGTAATTTGAAGGCATCAGTTCTTTGGTGCTTAGCCGTCTTTATGATACAAATCTCACATCCATACATGGCTACTGGAAAAACTATAGCCTTGACTATGTAAACTTTTGTTATCAAAGTGATGTCTCTACTTTTTAATATGCAGTCTAAGTTTGTCATGACTTTCTTTCCCAGGGACCAAGTGGCTTTTATTTCATGGCTGCAGTCACTGTCCACAGTGATTTTGGAGTTCAAGAAAATAAAACCTGTTTCTGCTTCTATTTATTCTCCTATTTGTCATTGAAGTGATGGGACTGGATTCTGTGATCTTAGTTTTTTTAATATTGAGCTTCAAGCCAGCTTTTTCATTCTCGTCTTTCACCCCAATAAAGAGGCTCTTTAGTTTCTCTTCATGTTCTGCCAACAACTGCATCTCTGAGATTGTTCATATTTCTCTTGGCACTCTTGATTCCAGCTTGTGATTCATGATTCACGTAACATATGCTTCACATAGTGTTTCACATAATGTACTCTGCATATAAGTTAAATAAGCTGGATGACAGTATGCAGCCTTGTTGTACTCCTTTCCCAATTTTGAACCATTCAGTTGTTCCATGTATGGTTCTAACTATTGTTTCTTGACCTGCATACAGGTTTATCAAGAGGCAGATATGGTCTGATACACCCATCTCTTGAAGAATTTCCCACAGTTTGTTATGATAAACACAGTCAAAGGCTTCAGTATAGTCAATGAAGCAAAAATACATGTTTTCCTGGTATTCTCTTGTCTTTTTCATGATCTAACAAATGTTGGCAATTTGATCTCTGCTTCCTCTGACTTTTTGAAAATTAGTGTGTACATCTGGAAATTGTAGTTCACATACTGCTAAAATCTAGCTTGTAGAATTTTGAGAATAGTTTTGATAGCATGTGAAATGAGTGCAAGAATACAGTAGTTTGAAAACTCTTTGGCATTGCCCTTCTTTGGGATTTGTATGAAAACTGACCTTTTCCAATCCTGTGGCCACTACTGACTAGCCCAAATTTGCTGGCATATTGAGTGCAGCACTTTAACAGCAACCTCTTTTAGAATTTTAAAAAGCTCAACTGGAATTCCTTCACTTCCACTACATTTGTTCCTAGCAATGTTCCCTAAATCACACTTGAGTTCACACTCCAGGATGTCTGGCCCTAGGTCAGTGACCATAACATTGCGGTTATTCAGGTCATTAAGATCTTTCTTGTATAGTTCTTCTGGGTATTCATTTCTTTTAAATCTTTTCTGCTTCTGTTTGGCCCTTACCATTTCTGTCTTTTACCATGCCCATTGTTGCATGAAATAGTCCCTTTATATCTCCAATTTTCTTGAAGAGATCTCTAGTCTTTCCCATTAAACTGTTCTCTTTGTTTCTTTGCATTGTTCTTTTAAGAAGGCCATCTTATCTCTTCTTGCTATTCTCTGGAACTCTGCATTCAGTTGGGATTTTTTCCTTTCTCCCTTTCCTTTTGCTTCTCTTCTTTCCTCAGCTGTTTGTAAGCCTCTTCAGATACCCACTTTGTCTTCTCGCATTTCTTTTTCTTTGGGATGCTTTTGGCCACAGCCTTCTGTACAATGTTTCAAACTTCTGTCCAATGTTTCAAAATTCTGTCCATAGATTTTCAGGCACTCTGTCTACCATACTAATGGTTGTTGTTCAGTTGCTCAGTCGTGTCAAACTCTTAGCGACCCCATGGATTGTAGCATGCCAGGCTTCCCTGTTCACCATCTCCTGGAGCCTGCTCAAACTCATATCCATTGAGTTGGTGATGCCATCCAACCATCTTGTCCTCTGTCATCCCCTTCTCCTGCTGCCTTCAGTATTTCCCCAGTATCAGGATCTTGTCCAATGAGTTGGCTTTTCACATCAGATGGCCAAAGTACTGGGGCTTCAGCCTCAGCATCAATCCCTCCAATGAATATTCAGGGTTTATTTTTTTAGGATTGACTGGTTTGATCTCCTTGAAGTCCAAGTGTCTCTCAAGAGTCTTCTCCAACACCGCAGTTAAAAAGCATCAATTCTACAGTGCTCAGCTTTCTTTATGTCCCAGCTCTCACATCCATACATGGCTACTGGTAAAACCATAGCTTTGAGTATATGGACCTTTGTTGCAAAATAATTTCTCCACTTTTTAATATGCTATCTAGGTTTGTCATAGTTTTTTTTCCCAAGAAGCAAGCATCTTTTAATTTCATGGCTGCTGTTACCATCTGCAGTGATTTTGGAGCTTAAGAAAATAAAATTTGTCACTATTTTCATTGTTTCCCCATCTATTTGCCATGAAGTGATGGGACCAGATGTCATGATCTTTGCTTTTTGAATGTCGAGTTTTGAGCCATCTTTTTCACTCTTCTCTTTCACCTTAATCAAGAGGCTCTTCAGTTTATTTTCACTTTGTGCCATAAAGATGGTGCCATCTGCATATCTGAGTTTATCAATATTTCTCCTGGCAATCTTGATTCCAGCTTGTGCTTCATCCAGCCTGGCATTTCTCATGATGTATGTGGCATATAAGTTAAATATGCAGGGTGACAATATACAGCCTTGATGAATTTAGTGGACACCTGCTGTATAGCACTAGCAGTTCAGCTTGGTGCTCTGTGATGACCTAGATGGATGGGATGGGTGGTTTGCTGGGACGAAGTTCCAAGGGGGAGGGAATTATGTATATACATAGTTGATTCATTTTGTTGTACAGCAGAAACTAACATGACTTTGTAAATAATCATGCTCCACTAACAATAAATAAATAAATAAAATAGGATGTCAAAAGTTATTTGCACTTTCATGCTCATTTTTCAATTCTTCACATTAGTGAAAATATTGAAACAAACTAAATGCCCATCGGCAGATGAGTAAATAAAGAAAATGAGATACATATATATATACAATAGAATATTATTCATCACTTAAGAAGAAAATCTTTTCATGTACTAAAACATTGATGAAATTTGAGAACATGAAAAAGAAATAATCCAGTCACAGAAGAACAAATAATGCATGATTCCAGTTATATTGGGATATCTAAACTAGACAAACTGATAGAAATAGTAGAAAGCAAATGACAGTTTGCCAGGGGCTGGGGAGAAAGGGAAATAGGGAAATGATGCTTCATGGGCATACATTTGCAGTTATTTGACCTGAAATGTTTTTAGAGTTCTGCTGTGCAATATGTGTATATAATTTATAATACTGTTGAATGCATGTACAAAAGTTAAGATGATAGTTTTCACAGTATATGTTTTACCTAATTAAATAAAGAAATAAATAGGTAAATATTTCTCCACTACCACTCAAATAAATAAATAAAGCAGTTGGAGAAACTAAAGAAAGGACAGATTTTGCCTTTAAAATTTTGTAAAATAAGCCTCTTTTAAAAGGTCAATGAAACATGCCTAATGAATCTCCTTAGTATTATACTCAAATGATTTGATGCAACTTTCAATAACACATCTTAGAGGATGAAGTGGTTCAAACAGAATAGACAAGGTATTATAGAAAACAAACTTCAGCCTGAACATGTCAAATTACTACCTGTGAAACAGTGGACAAACTACTTAACTTCAAGCTTCCTCCTGTCATATAAGTAATAAAAATACTGCCTTACTTGCCATTTTAAGATAGTCATGTTCTTCTCTGGTCCTTAAAATGTCTCACACTACCCTTTCTGCCAGAACTCTTATTTCCAACTCTGCTTAAAATATTTCATCTTATCCCTCAAGTCTTCTTGTGATAATTTTCCCATGTGCCCTCTGTAATATACTTAGGCATAATAATTCTATGATGGCTGTGATGTGACTTTCAAAAACAAATGAACCTTGAGCAACAGATGAAAGAAAATATGATGTTGGTATAGTGGTCTTATGTACACCAGAGAGGATCCTGTTTGAATCTTGCATTGATGACCAAATGGGCAGTGGGAAGCATCATCAGGAACACCCTTTGTGGACTGTTGATTCATAATAGAAATAATCACTACTTCATTTTCAACGACATTTCAAATAATTGTCATTTTAATAAGAAAAATATGCTTCTCATTTCACAGAATGAACTATAGCTGTATTCTTCACAAAGGTCCATATAATCAAAGCTATCTTTTTTTCCCCAGTAGTCCATGTATGGATGTGAGAGCTGGACCATAAAGAAACCTGAGGGCCGAAGAATTGAAGCTTTGAACTGTGCTGTTGGAGAAGACTCTTGAGAGACACTTGAACTTCAAGGAGATCAAACCAGTCAATCCTAAAGGAATCAATCCTGAATATTCACTGGAGAGACTGATGCTGAGGCTGAAGCTCCAATACTTGGGACACCTGATGTGAAGAGCCAACTCATTTGTAAAGACCCTGATGCTGGGAAAGACTGAAGGCAGGAGGAGAAGGGGATAATGGAGGACAAGATGGTTGGATGGCATCACCAACTCGATGGATATGAGTTTGAGCAGGCTCCAGGAGATGGTGAAGAACAGGGAATCCTGGCATGCTGCAGTCCATGGGGTGGCTAAGAGTTGGACATGACTGAGCAACAACTGAACAACAAAAAGTAGTCTGGTAGACAGAGTGCCTGAAAAACTATGGATAGAAGTTTGACACATTCTACAGAAGGCAGTGGCCAAAAGCATCCCAAAGAAAAAGAAATGCAAGAAGACAAAGTGGATATCTGAGGAGGCTTCAGTTCTGTGAATGGTTCTTCATAGTTCAGCTCTCTAGAGCAAACTTTCATAAAATAATTTACTACTGCTCTACACATAAGACTTTCTAAGTAATTATCATTTGCATGATATTTATATCTTGTTATACATCAAAATAATTCTCAACCCCAAGTAGGCTAGATATTTGGAGGGAATATACATATACCTATAGTTGATTCATATTGATGTATGGAAGAAAACATCACACTATTATAAAGGAATTATCCTCCAATCAAACATAAAATAAAATTAAAAAAAAGCACAAAATGTATGTCTTACCTGAATTTCAAATGTGTCTTTAACGTCCCATTTTAGAGGTCATTTTGAGAAATCCTAAGTGAACACATATAACATATGAATTGTATTGTTATGAGTTCAGGTTAACTAAATACACAACAATTGTGTTATTTTATTTGACAATTTTATTTTGTTTTAGTTTTCAAAGTATTTTATAACTTTATTTGCCTGTGTCTTCTGTGAAGTATTGGAAGAGGGAAAAAGCACTGTGCTCATTGCCAACAGTCTGGGTTCTGGACCCAAATCAACTGACCCCTAGCTGAAAAATCTTAACAAACATTCACTTGATAGCCTTATTCTGAATGTAGAACTCCATTCTACTCTTTGATAATTATAAAGCTTCCTTATGTGCAAAACGACTTTAGTGAATCATACCATTTCTAGGTATAGTGAGTTTCAGTTCAGTTCAGTGCAGTCGCTGTTGTGTCTGACTCTTTGTGATGCCATGGACAGAAGCACGCCAGGCATCTCTGTCTATCACCAACTCCTGGAGTGTACTCAAACTCATGCCCATTGAGTCGGTGATGCCATCCAAACATCTCACCCTCTGTCATCCCCTTCTCCTCCCACCTTCAATCTTTCCCAGCATCAGGGTCTTTTCCAGTGAGTCAGTTCTTCACATCAGGTGGCCAAAGCATTGGAGTTTCAGCTTCAACATCAGTCCTTCCAATGAATATTCAGGACTGATTTCCTTTAGGAAGGACTGGTTGGATCTCCTTGCTGTCCAAGGGACTCTCAAGAGTCTTCTCCAACACCACAATTCAAAAGCATCAATTCTTTGGCATTCAGGTCTCTCGTTTTTTAAAAAAAATTATTTATTTTAATTGGAGGCTGATTACTTTACAATATTGTAGTGGTTTTGCCATACATTGGCATGAATCCACCACGGGTGTACATGTGTTCCCCATCCTGAGCTCCCCTCTCACCTCCCTCCTAATCCCATCCGTCTGGATCATCCCAGTGCATCCAACTCTCACATCCATACATGACTATCAGAAAAACCAAAGCTTTGACTAGATGGACCTTTGTTGGCAAAGTAATGTCTCTGTTTTTTAATATGCTGTCTAGGTTGGTCATAACTTTTCTTCCAAGGAGCAAGTGTCTTTTAATTTCATGGCTGCAGTCACCATCTGCAGTGATTTTAGAGCCCCCCAAATAAAGTCTGTCACTGTTTACATTGTTTCCCCATCTATTTGCCATGAAGTGATGGGACCAGATGCCATGATCTTAGTTTTCTGAATGTTGAGTTTTAAGCCAACTTTTTCACTCTCTTCTTTTACTTTCATTAAGAGGCTCTTTAGTTCTTTGATTTTTGCCATAAGGATAGTGTCATCTGCATATCTGAGGTTATTGATATTTCTCCTGGCAATTTTGATTCCAGCTGGTGCTTCATCTAGTCCAGCGTTTCTCATGATGTACTCTGCATATAAGTTAAATAAGCAGGTTGGCAACATACAGCCTTGATGTACTCCTTTCCCAGTTTGGAACCTGACTTTAGTTCCATGTTGAGAGGGTAAAAGGCAGGAAGGCCAGGGCTCTCCAAACGGAGGAAATAGGCTGCAAGTGTCAGACATTTTTTTTTATCTTGCTCTTAAGTGGCAGTAGGAAACAAATTAGTGATATATTTTCTCCCCTTCTCTATACAAATTTAAAAAGAGGTTTCTCTTAAAATACAGTGTTGCCATAATGACACCTGGTTCCACCTGAACTTAACTTTTCTCAAATTTTGAGCTAACCAATAAATTTTTCTTATGGAAATATTTGTCTTAAGCTATGTTAATGTACTTATGCATTTACCCCAGACTCTGTCTTCAAGTCTGTTCCCCCTAAAGGCTCAGAACTGACCTGACAAACAAGTATGTTATTCTCATACATTGTTCTCCTAATCCATGTAAATGAAACTATTTGTATGGTAATCTGCCTTTATACAAGATTCAAGTCAATAGTTTAATGACCTGGGATGATTCACCTGGTGCCAAGATTATCTCAAAATGCACCTTGTGGGTGAGGGACCTGGTGCCATTCTCTGAATTTTTGAGACATTCCTTTCTTTCATTAGCAGACTGCTAGTAACTATACAACATCCAGCTAAAGACTAGCAGGCAGGTATACTTTCTACCCCCTTCTGATGTCTACATCAGAAACTTTCTCTGTCTCTTTTATACTTTAATAAAACTTTATTACACAAAAGCTCTGAGTGATCAAGCCCCGGATTGAACTCTTCTGGAGGCCAAGAATCCCAGTGTCTTTCATGGTACAGCAACAACCTTTCAATGTCCAGTTCTAACTGCTGCTTCCTGACCTGCACACACATTTCTCAAGAGGCAAGTCAGGTGGTCTGGTATTCCCATCTCTTTCAGAATTTCCCACAGTTTATCTAAGACCAATTATGTATTTAGAACTTCTTGTGAACAAGTTTGATTCAATCACTTAAGATTAAGTATTCAAATGTAAACAGACTAACTAATACAGATATTAAATTCATTCAAATGTATAACAAATGGTGAAGGCTAATGGAAAAGTGTCTTCTGTATTAGAAAGGCTGTTTGCTTTTAATTTAATAAAAGTTATGGAATACTTTTTACATCCATGCTAGTAAATTGAAAATTAATTCTGTTTCTGTAATGGATATAATACCTATTTAATGTAAAAGCTTGAATTGAATAAACTTTTTTTATTTGTATAGCACCTGATTGTATAAATGACTTTCCTAACAGCTCAGTTGGTAAAGAATCTGCCTGCAATGCAGGAGACCCCAGTTTGATTTCTGTGTGGGGAAAATCCACTGGAGAAGGAATAGGCTACCACCTCTAGTATTTTTGGTCTTCCCTTGTGTCTCAGCTGGTAAAGAATCTGTCTGCAAAGCAGGAGACCTGGGTTTGATTGCTGAGTTGGGAAGATCCTCTGGAGAAGGAAAAGACTGCCCACTTTAGTATTCTGGCCTAGAGAATTCCATGGACATCCATGGGATCACAAAGAGTCGGACATGACTGAGCGACTTTCACTTTCACTGATTGTATAAAACACTCTTGTCTGAATATAATTAACATTGCTGCTGCTGCTATGTCGCTTCAGTCATGTCCGACTCTGTGCGACCCCATAGACGGCAGCCCACCAGGTTCCCCCATCCCTGGGATGATCTTCACAATTACACCGAGGTGTGTGGAAGGAGATGGAAGGGAGTTAAGGAACTAGTTTTAACTGAGTGAGAGCTGGTTCAGTGCCTGACACTTAGTAATAGGTGTGGTTTAAGCTCTCTCTGCCCAAGAAAAAAACACAGCCATGAAAGTCCAACACTTTCCTAAGGCTGCAAATTAAAAAATCAGGAAGAATTTGCTTTGGTTAAAATTAAGCATTCAGACCCGCTATTCTGTTTCTTCCTCTAAAAGATATTGGATCTCGGATGCATACGTAATTCTAATTCCATTCTTGTATCTCAAATAATTGGAAATTGTTTTTGGTAAAGGAAAAGAAATGCTTTCTTTATTAATAATTAATGTACCAAGGTCTTATCTTAAATAATTTACAATATAGGAATAAACAGAAAAATCTACTTCCATCTGAAACATTAAAAAACTATTTTCAATAAGGTAATTGGGGCATATCACATGTAAAACAATTATTTAATGTAGCTTTTAAAATGTATTTTCTGATGTATTTCAGAACAAACCCTAAATTCAATTGCTAAAAAGACTGGATCTACCAATTATTATCCTGATTAAACACAAATATAAATGTATCATTGAGAAGCATGACCAAAAATCTGAAGTACTTTCAGGGACCATCATTTTCACCCCAAATAGGAGCAGTTTCTCTAGTGATTTTGATTGGCATTTTGAAATGTGCTTGTGAATAAAATAGAGGGAAAATGGCATACCTCACATCCAAATGCCCACACAGAGATAATAATGGAAGCAATGTTTTATGGGTCCCTTGGAAAGGAAATCCCATATTCATGTTTGTCCCTGAAGATGATAATAGTAGAATGAATATTCTTCTGCATTATGTAATCCAGACTAGGGAAAGTGCTGATGGATAATAACTAATTTAATACAAAAAGGCTGAGCAATAGAGGGTGGAAGACATAGGGGAAAAAAGCTGAACAGGAGTTAGTCATTCCAAATTCTTGGTTATTATAGTAAATTCAAAATCCCAGAATGCTGAATTCAGTCCTGAGACTTTATCTGTAATTTTGCTCCCACTTGGGCTCTTAGGTGTAAAAGGATTGTGGAATTATAGAGTCTAGGTAGACAAAAATTCAAGGTACATAGGGTTTTAAAAAAAATTCCCCATCATTAGAATGAATACTTTCCACTAAACTTCCTAAAACCGAGGGTTGTCTGTTTAGTTGTGAAGGAAATTCGTCAACCTTTCTCAAAAGCACAGTCTGTACTGCTGCTGCTGCTGCTAAGTCGCTTCAGTCGTGTCCGACTCTGTGCGACCCCACAGATGGCAGCCCACCAGGCTCCTCCATCCATGGGATTTTCCAGGCAAGAGTACTGGAGTGGGTTGCCATTTCCTTCTCCACAGTCTGTACTGACAGGCAGTAAATAGAAACAAAGTGCCCCTTTGAAGCAATGACATCAAGAAAGCTTAAATTACCTCATACCTGAATGGGCTTCCCTTGTGGCTCAGCTGGTAAAGAATTTGCATGAAATGTGGAAAATCTGGGGTTGACCTCTGGGTTGGGAAGATCCCCTGGAGAAGGGAAAACTACCTACTCCAGTAGACCTGGAGAATTCCATGGACTGTATAGTCCATGTGCTTGCAAAGAGTTGGATACTACTGAGCAAGTTTCACTTTCATACCTGAATTGCCTAATGGTTTTCCTTACTTTCTTCAATTTAAGACTGAATTTTGCAGTAAGGAGCTAATGATCTGAGCCACAGTCAGCTCCAAGTCTTGTTTTTGCTGACTATATAAAGCTTCTCCATCTTTAGATGCAAAAAATATAACCAATCTGATTTTGATATTGACCATCTGGTGATGTCCATGTGTAGAGTCATCACATGTGTTATTGGAAGAAGGGGTTTGCTATCACCAGTGTGTTCACTTGGTAAAACTCTGTTAACCTTTGCACAGCTTCATTTTGTAACCCAAGGCCAAGCTTGGCTATTATTGTAGGTAGCTCTTGACTTCCTACTTTGCAATTGCAATCCTCTGTGATAAAAAGAGAGGATTGTAATATGAAATGATAAAAAAGACTTTATTTTTTTTTGGTGTTAGTTCTAGGAGGTTTTCTAGGTCTTCATAGTATGGTTCAACTTCAGTTTCTTCAGCATTAGGGGTTGGGCCATAGATTTGAATTAGTGTGATACTGAATACTTTGCCCTGGAAATGAACCAAGATCATTCTGTTATTTTTGAGATTGTATCCAAGTACTAAATTTTGCCCATTTATTGACTTTGAGGGCTACTTCATTTCTTCCAAGGGATTCTTGCTCATAGTAGTAGATATAATGGTCATCTGAATTAAATTCGTCCATTCCTGTCCATTTTAGTTAACTGATTCCTGAGATGCTGATGTTCGCTCTTGCCATCTCCTCCTTGATCACATGTAATTTACCTTCATTCATTGATATAACATTCCAGGTTCCTATGCAATATTGTTCTTCACAGCATCAGACTTTACTATCACCACCAGACACATCCACAACTGAGTATAGCTTCAGTTTTGACCCAGCCTCTTCATTCTTTCTGGAGTTATTTCTCTGCTCTTCCCCAGGTGCATATTAGACACCTCCCAACCTGGAGGGGTTTCCAGTGTCATATCTTTTTACCTTTTCATACTGTTCATGGGGCTCCTGAGGCAAGAATACTGGACTGGTAAGCCATTCCCTCCTCTAGTGGACAACGTTTGGTCAGAGCTCTCTACCTGACCTGTCCATCTTGTGTGGCCCTGCATGGCATGGCTCTGAGCTTCATTGAGCTATGCAAGACCTTTCACCATGACAAGGTTATGGTTCATTAGTCCATGATTCAAGGAATTAAATGTGGTAGACACCCTGCCTGAGGAATGATGGATAGTGGTTCATAACATTCTATAAGAGGCAGTGACCAAAATAATCTCAAGGAAAAGGAAATACAAGAAGGCAAAATGGTTTCCTGAAGAGGCTTTCCAAATAGCTGAGGAAAGAAGAGAAGCAAATGGAAAGGGAGAAAAGGAAATATATACTAAACTGAATGCAGCATTCCAGAGAAGAGCAAGGAGAGATAAGTCCTTAAGTGAACAATGTAAAGAAAGAGAGGAAAATAATAGAATGGGAAAGGCTAGAGGTCTCTTCAAGAAATTGGAGATATCAAGAGAAAATTTAATGCAAGGATGGGTACAATAAAGGACAGAAATGGTAAGGATCTAAGAGAAACAGAGAGATTAAGAAAAACTATAAAAAAAAAAAATGACTTGGATGACCATGATGGTGTGGTCACTCTTTTAGAGCCAGACATTATGGAGTTTAAAGTCAAGTGAGCGGGGAGGAGCCAAGATGGCGGAGGAGTAGGACGGGGAGACCACTTTCTCTCCTACAAATTCATCAAAAGAATAACTGAACGCAGAGCAAACTTCGCACAACAACTTCGGATCGCTAGCTGAGGTCATCAGGCGCCCAGAAAAGCAGCCCATTGTCTTCGAAAGGAGGTAGGACAAAATATAAAAGATAAAAAGTGAGACAAAAGAGCTAAGGACGGAGATCCATCCCGGGAGCTCTTAGGCGGCATTGCTTGGGGTAGGGTCCGGGCCCGAGTGCCCTGAGGACAATCGGAGGGAACTTCTGTGAGTTGCCAACTTGAACTGTGGGAGACCAACAGAGAGAGAGTAAATTAACCGGCCGAACACACTGCCGGCCGTTCGCAGAACAAAGAGACCGAGAGGGTCCAGAGAGGAGCTCGCAGGCTGCGGACCGGCCCAGCCCCGCCGGAGGCAGGAGGCAGGGGGGAGGGGAAGGTCGCAGCGAGACACAGGGTGCAGGCAGCCGACGGCGCGGGCGGGGACTGGGGCTGGGGCCGCGGAGGGTGGAAGGCGCGCGCGCCCGACTGGCGCCAGCGGAAACTGAGACTGGGTCCGCGGAAGGGAGTGGGCGCGCCACACCTGCGTAGAGTGCGCCCACCAAGCCCCTGGCTGCCTGGACCGCTCTGACGGGGAAGGCACAGAGAGCAGGCGCAGCTTTTCCTTCCGCGCTTTTGTGGAACACCCGAGGGCTGGAACCTCGCGCAGCGCGGGGCGCGCTCCATATAGAACAGCCGGGAGCCTGAGCAGCGCAGACGGAGAAAGCAGCGTCAGCCCCTCCCGGCAGCGCCAGCCCATCCCCGCGGCGCAAGCCCGTCCCAATAGCGCCAGCCACTCCCGGCAGCGCAAGCCCCTCCCTGCCCCGCAGAGCGACGGAACTAGCTACCTGAATAAGAGTCCACCTCCGCCCGCCTGTGTCAGGGCGGAAATGAGGCTCTGAAGAGACCGGCAAACAGAAGCCAAATAAACAAAGAGAACCGCTTCAGAAGGGACTGGTGCAACAGATTAAAATCCCTCTAGGAAACGCTGACTACACCGGAGGGGCCTGTAGATATCGAGAAGCGTAAGCTGGAACGAGGAGCTATCTGAAACTGAGCCGAACCCACACTGACCGCAACAGCTCCAGAGAAACTCCTAGATATAATTTTACTTTTTTCTCTTTTTTTTAAATTTTTTTAATTTTTTTTCTTTTTTTCTTTTTTTTCTTTTTTCTTTCTTCTCTTTTATTTTCCTTTAAAATCCCCTATTACTCCCCCATTACTCCTTAACTTTCATTTCCACAGACTTTTACGATTTTTTAATTAGGGGGAAAAAAAAATTTTTTTTTTCTTTCTTTTTTATTTTTTTCTTTCTTTTTTTTTTCTTTTTCTTTTTTTTCTTTCCTTTTACTCTTCTATTTTCTATTTTTCTTTTTCTCTTATTTCTTTTAAAGTCCTCTAGTACTCCTCTACTACTCCTTAATTTTCATTTTCAATACACTATAACCTTACAAAAAAAAAAAAGAAGAGAAACCCTATTTTTAAACCGAAGATTATTCTCTCCCAATCTTGACTCTCTGTTTTCTACCTCAGAACACCTCTATTTCCTCCTTTCCCCTTCTCTTCCCAATCCAATTCTGTGAATCCTTGTAGGTGACTGGGCTACGGAGAACACTCTGGGAACAGACAGCTGCGTAGATCTGTGTCTCTCCTCTTGAGTCCCCCTTTTTCTCCTCCTGTTCATCTCTATCTCCCTCCTCCCTCTCCTCTTCTTCATGAAACTCTGTGAACCTCTCTGGGTGTCCCTAACGGGGGAGAATCTTTTCGCCATTAACCTAGAAGTTTTCTTATCAGGGCTGTATAGTTGGAGAAGTCCTGAGACTACAGGAAGAAGAAAACTGAAATCCAGAGGCAGGAGACTTAAGCCCAAAACTTGAGAACACCAGAAAACTCCTGACTACATGGAACTTTAAGTAATAAGTGACCGTCCAAAAGCCTCCATACCTACACTGAAACCAACCACCACCCAAGAGCCAATAAGTTTTAGAGCAAGACATACCACGCAAATTCTCCAGCAACGCAGGAACATAGCCCTGAACATCAACATACAGGCTGCCCAAGGACACACCTAACACATAGACCCATCTCAAAGCTCATTACTGGGCACTCCATTGCTCTCCAAAGAGAAGAAATCAAGTTCCACGCACCAGAACACTGACGCAAGCTCCCCTAACCAGGAAATCTTGACAAGCCAATCATCTAACCCCACCCACTGGGTTAATCCTCCACAATAAAAAGGAACCACAGACCTCCAGAATACAGAAAGCCCACTCCAGATACAGCAATCTAAACAAGATGAAAAGGCAAAGAAATACCCAACAGGTAAAGGAACATGAAAAATGCCCACCAAGTCAAGCAAAAGAGGAGGAGATAGGGAATCTACCTGAAAAAGAATTTAGAATAATGATAATAAAAATGATCCAAAATCTTGAAAACAAATGGAGTTACAGATAAATAGCCTGGAGACAAAGATTGAAAAGATGCAAGAACTGTTTAAATAAAGACCTAAGAAGAAAAATAGAAAAAAGATGTCAGTAAAAATG
>NC_057394.1:49238156-49270733 GCF_019320065.1 Cervus canadensis | reverse complement strand
GGGATATTTCAAAGAACAGCATGTATACTATCTATGGTGAAACAGATCACCAGCCCAGGTGGGATGCAGGAGACAAGTGCTCCGGCCTGGTGCACTGGGAAGACCCAGAGGAATCGGGTGGAGAGGGAGGTGGGAGGGGGGATCGGGATTGGGAATACATGTAACTCCATGGCTGATTCATATCAATGTATGACAAAACCCACTGGAAAAAAAAATAATAATAAAAAAAAAGAAGTGAAAAAAAAAATAAAATAAAATACCATGCATACCACTTAAAGCTAAACTACTATGTGCACAAGGTACTTGTTTTATGGTATCTTTGCTGTGGAAGATGCTATTATGACAACTCCTAGGTCAAAATGTCGCTTACCTTACTGCATGTGTATTCTGTAAGATAACTGCACCTGCTTACTTTTTCTTGTGTAGTTTTGGATGGTAAATTATTAAAATTTTTTTTATCTTAAAAAAAAAAAAAAAAAGTCAAGTGAGCATTAGGAAGCATTACCTCAAACAAGCTAGTGGAGGTGATGGAATTCCAGGTGAGCTAATTAAAATTCTAAAATACGATGCTGTTAAAACTTAGGAAATTTAGAAAACTTAGCATTGGCCAAAGGACAGGAAAGTGTCAATTTCCATTCCAATCCCAAAGCAAGGAATGCCAAATAATGTTCAAGCTTCCCTGAAATTGTGCTCATTTCACATGCTAGCAAGGTAAGGTCCAAAATCATTCAAGCTAGGTTTCAGCAGTACGTGAACTAAGAACATCCAGGTATACAAGCTGAGCTTCAAAAAGGTGGAGGAGCCAGAGATCAAATTGCCAACATTTGTTGGATCAGGGAGAAAGGAAGGGAACTCCAGAAAAACATCTACTTCTGCTTTATTGTCTATGCTAAAGCTTTTGACTGTGTGGATCATAACGAACTGTGGAAAATTCTTAGACATGTGACTATCAGACCTCCTTACCTGTCTCCTAAGAGACTTGTACACAAGTCAAGAATCAACAGATCCAAACACAGAACAAATGACTGATTCAAATTTGGGAAAGAAGTATGTCAAAGCTGTATATTGTCTTCCTGCTTATTTAACTTTCATGCAGAGTATATAATGTGAAATGCCAGGCCAGATGAGTCACAAACTGGAATCAAGATTGTTGGGAGAAATATCAGCAACCTCAGATATGCAGATGATAACACTCTAATGGCAGAAAGTGAAGAGGAACTAAGAGCCTCTATATGCGAGTCAAAGAGGAGAGTAAAAAAGCTTGCTTAAAACTCAATGTTAAAAAAAAAAACTGAGATCATGGCATCTGGTTCCATCACTTTATGGCAAATAGAAGGGTGGAAAGTGGATACAGTGACAGATTTTATTATCTTAGTCTCCAAAATCACTGTGGATGATGACTACAGCCATGAAATTAAAAGACACTTCACCTTGGAAGGAAAACTATTAAAATCCCAGACAGCACATTAAAAACAGAGACATCACTTTGCCAACAAAGGTATGTATAGTCAAACTTATGGTTTTTCCAGCAGTCATGTACAGATGTCAGAGTTGGACCAGAGAGAAGACCGCGTGCTGAAGAATTGATGCTTTTGAATTGTGGTTCTGGAGAAGACTCTTGAGAATCCCTGGGACTGCAAGGAGATCAAACCAGTCAATCCTAAAGGAAATTCAACCCTGAATTTTCATTACAATGACAAATGCTGAAGTTCCAATATTTTGGCCACCTGATGTGACGAGCTGACTCATTGGAAAAAATCTCCGATGCTGGGAAATATTGAGGGCAGGAGGAGAAGGGGGCAACAGAGGTTGAGATGATTAGATAGCATCACTGACTCAATGGACATGAGTGTGAGCAAACTTTGGGAGATAGTCAAGTGTCAGAAAGCCTGGGGTGCTGTAGTCCATGGGGTCACAAAGAGTCAGATGTGACTTAGCAGCTAAACAAGAACAGCAACAAGAATGGTACCTAGAATCATCCTGTTTCTTACTGCTCTCCCATCCTTTGAAAACTACCTCCTGGGCCCCTCCCCTAGGATTAAACCAAATTTACTTATAAATCCTTCAATATATCAATGGTCATTTGCTAAAGTAATTATTTTCAATTTTCATGTGCAGAGTGCAATAAAGATAAGCCAAAGTGTGCATAATATATATTAATATATTCATCTCAGTTGTTACCTAGTGGTTAACTATACTTTACTATAGTTATGTGTGCTATAGTATACATTACATACTATAACTATACATTTACTAAGATGTGGAAGAGGTATTATACATAATCTTATATAAGCATATAGTCAACAATAGGTTAAAGTTAGTAAATATTGTATGCACATCACTAGGAGGAAAATAGTATTTAGGATAATAATTATTTAGAGAATAGGAAGAAATTTGTAAGATGATGTTTTCTCCATCAATAAATATGTGCACACCCAAACATACACAAAAATTTTATGAAATAAAGCAATTTTTTTGTGTTTTAACATTTGATGGTGTGCTGGGTCCATCTTGATTGAGAGTTAAGGTCTGCAATTGTATTACACCCTTACTCAACCTTTTATATATGGCTTCCATATGAATAGTTAATGCCTTAATTATCAGTCACATTATATTATATATTTAAGGCTTTCAATGACAAGTGTTTGCAATTCAATCTTTGTTGGTCCTTTAATGGACCAGAACCTGGTGGTCCGGAGTTGACGGTAAGAAAGTCAGAGAGAGAAAGAGGCTGAAATCCCTTGGCTTACGCGGAAAGCCAATAGGGTCCTGTTCTTAGGGTTCGCGCTGCTGCACGTAGGCACCAGGCGCCCTCTCCAGTGGGTGAAGCCACAGTGTGCCTTCTCGTGAGGGTCTTAGAAGCCTGGGCAAGAAAGTGAGCTCAGCGGGCCTCCGCGCTCCAAGGAATTAGCCAGAAATAGATAGAGAAAGAAAGAAAGAATAGAAAGAAAGAATGAAAGACATGGGGACCAAAGCTCTGATGGAGCAAAGGTGTTTTAATCAACATGGCGTGGGCATATATACTGTCTTACAAGGTGGTTATTCTCAGCAAAGATAAAGATTAAAATTCCAGACTTACAAAACATAAGACGATCCCTATCAAAAAGAGAGTTGCAGACAATCACCTTTTCATAAGAAGGAAGAGGGTACTTAATCACTGTAATGAGAAATGCCTGGATTACTCAGCCCTGGGAAAGGCGTGCCTCTCCTCTTAATTCCTGAATAAAAGGGCCAGAGGGTTCCTGACAGATCCAAAACAGCACACAGGAAGCCTCTTGTTAAATGCTTCCTGACAAATCTTTATGTCTTTCAGCAGAACTTCTATAAATAGAGAAGATATTAAAAAAAACACTAATGTGAGTGATATATGGGCTGAAAAGCAGTTCTGTTAATTTTTGTGGTATAAGGAAAGATGGATCAAGATATAACAACTCAATGAAATAAAAAAGCAAACAATGATTTCTTGTACCAAGCTATAGTTAATTTTATGTTTTTATACTTCTGTCTAATAAAGATATTGTATCTACAATGATAAGAAGAATTTGACTTAGCTTCATGATGTATGGAAACAGAGTGGGCTAAATGGGAAGCAGAAAAATAGGGTATTTGAAGGGATAACATAAGAAGCAGGGTTGTATCTATCTTTGGTTTTAGAATACATCATTCTCACTGTCACACCAGGGTGTACCTAAAATATCAATTTTCCATTATTGTGTAATCTGTGCCATTATGCTTATGTTTCTGTTTTTCTGTTTGTTTTTGTTTTCAGAAAATTAGAATGATCATTCTAAGAGAATCTGCAGTATGACAATAACAATATGACCTATCTAAATGTTTCACTGTGGTTTTGAAATGTCATATTTTACTTTCTTTCTCCTGATGTAGTATTAACTCTACATTGAGTTAAGTAAACATTAAGAGTAACTTTAGTAGTATTTTTGAAAGATTGAATTATATTTTATATTAATCCTCAGCCTGGTCCTCTCTAATCTAGATTAAACAATTGAAAGCTGTGCTATTCTTTGACAGATGTAACATTTCCTGATTTATAATTTGTTTCTAGGAGTTAGAGAAATAAAATAATTTTGTTCAAAGATATATTGTGCATGAATCTAAACTCTATGCTTTACTTACTGAGACTTCATAAAACAGGAAAATTTGATCAGACCAGGGATTTTTTTTTTTTAATCATTTATCGAGAGTAACTATTTCATTAAATATTTTTCAAATCATGAAAAAAAAAAAAACATTTTCTCTCAGTTTTTATTTTCTGGGTTGAGTTAGAGGCAAGTATAATATTGTGATTATATCTGTCCACACACTACTTTTTAGCATAGCTGTAAAGAAAAAATAAAAAAAAAATTGCATTGAGAAAGATAAATTAGGTCAAAGATGAAATTCCAGAGGTAACAAAGTTGAGAGGTTATGAAGACAAGAGAACAAAGTGTGTTAAACAAACAAACAAACATACAGCATTGGCAAAAGTCCATGCTTTTTTCCTACTTGAAAATTCCCTATTTTGGAAAACTTGCTGGTTAGTCTTTTTTTTTTATCTTCAATTTCTTCAGCTATTCATTTATGTGCCATATGATACAAAAGGTGCAAATTTGTGACAGGTTTACCTTGGACCTACTCAAATGGAAATTGTAACCAAATGCAATTCCCTATTTTTCATGCTTAAGGCACTTTCATTCTCCCTTAACAAGACAGATGTAAAATGTTTCTTATTATTAATTTATAATATATACTTATCTAAAAATGTAGAATGGTTTCTTTCTTGGAATTGACTATGAGGCCCATGAACAACCACATTATTGTTTTCATCTTATATCTTGGTATAAAATCTGTTATTTTTGCTTTCAGTAAGTATGTTTATTTTCCTTTTTCATAAATTAAAATCTTAGCATATCAGACAGTATATCAGAGTAGCATACCTCACTCAATGCATATTAAATATATTAAATATGCTATATAACATATAGAATGTATGTTACATGTTATTAACATGTACTATGTTGTTATATATTATTATTATATACTATATATGATGTATCACATATGTTAGTATTATATATGTAATTAATGGTATTTGCATATTTATGTGTAAAAGATATATAGGTATAATAAAAACTCAAGTAGGGCTTCCCTGGTGGTGCAGTGGATAGGAATCCCGCCAATGTAGGGGACACAGATTCAATTCCTGGTCTGGGAAGATTCCATATGCTGCAGAGCAACTAAATCCATGCATGACTTCTTAACCTATGCTCTAGGGCCCATGAGGCACAACTAAGAAGACCCTGTGCTGCAGCTAATGAAGCCTGTATGCCCTAGAACCAACAAGCCGCAACTATTGAGGCACATGTGTCTAGAGCCTGTGCTCTGCAACAGGAGAAGTCACTGCAATGAGAAGTCTGAGCAAAGCAACCAAGAGTAACCCCCACTCTCCACAACTAGAGAAGGCCCATGAGCAGCAATGAAAACTCAGTGCAACCAAAAGTAAATCAATTAATTAAGTTGGGGGAGGGGAACAACACTCAAGTGAGTTTCAGCATAGAAAAGAAATACAGAATATTCACAGAGCAGAAGAGATTTGAGGGAAAGGTTGTTGGTGTGAAGAGACTTGTAGAGCCACAGGAGAGAAAGCATGACTGTTTAACAAATCAGCATCAGAGTAGAACAAGACTTAGAGCATTCAGAAACGGTTTGAGGACAAACTTCACTGATTTTACAAATTTTTCTAGAGCTGGTTCCTCATTTCCTGATGGTCTTGATTTTAACTGTTATTGACTTTAATAGTAACACACAGTGTCCAACTTACTTGCATTTGCATTGATTTGTTTGCTTTAACTTTACCATTTTAAGTCAAGCGCATTAAGCTTGACATTTCATGTTCAGCCAAGCCCAAGTGAGCTTCCAAGTTAAACATAAAACTGCTGAGAGTCAGCCAATTCTTTTCGGTTCACAAGTTTGACAAGTTTTGTCATATTTTACAAAGAAACCTGGTGAGGAATTCAAAAGGAATCATAAAACTCTATGGATTCTCAAGAATTTACTGTGAAAGCTGGGTGGCTAAGTTAAATTGAAATAGTGAACCTAGGTCTCAGCTAATCCAGAAACAATGCAATATGTCATTTAGAAACATAAGCAGGCTCTAGACAAACTTGACTTTCTTCTAAAATTGCTGAGTTTGCAAGCTATTGGATTTGAAATGAAATCTCCTTTTGACATTTGCGGAGACTATATATACATATATATATATATATATATATATATATATATGTATGTATGAATTTTTAAAAGTCATGCAAAGAGAAAAAGAGGTATTTCTTAATTTCCTGATTAAATATAAAAGGGAACTTAAGAACATTTGAACAAGGGATTAAAACTCAGTTCACTATCGGAATAAAGATAACCAAATATTCTTGATACTCATCTCTTTGAAAGCTCGGTTCTACTTCTCCTGCCATTCAGAATGAGCTGGGCAGTACTCCCAGCTATCAGAGTACCGTAGAAGTAATGCCATACCAGTTCTTACATGTCTAGCCTTTACAACAACTGGCGGGTCTTGTGTCATATTTTGGAAGAATTATTTTTAGAACCTTGAACTGTCATTAAAGTAATTAGTTCACTATAGAGAGTCCATGAGGGAAAGTTCTAAAAGAAGGCTGTGCTTAAGCTAGTTTTCCAGAGCACCTTGCCAAGGCAAGAATAAAAATGTTCTTATATCTCTAGACCAGTTCAGAAACCAAATGAATAGCTTGAGTGACTCTAAGCATAGCAACACAAAGAAGCATTGCCTTCTAAAATCTTATCTACAATCCTGATGCAAGGTTTAGACAGCAAACTTAGGGGGTGTTCTGCTTTTTCAACAGCATGCCCCCAAAGTACTTTGGGCAGTTTTATAAAAGTTTCACTGAAAATGTGAATTTTTTCAAGGAAGTAATGATGCTGCTTGATCAAACTTTTTTTTTCTTTTTTCCAAACTAAACCATCTCTGAAGAGTAGTTCTGACTACTCCATGCATCCGAATATAAGCATCCAAAATGTGAGCTTATGTTTTAAAATAAATTTACATAAAAATGAAACAAAAATTATGTGAAACTGTGACTAAAAAAATACCACAGGATTAAGTGAGTGAAAAATTGCTTAAATTTTCTTCTAGATGTTACAGAAAGTCAGCTTAACCCAATATGTGTTTTCTTCTCATAAGAGTAACATTCATAGAGCCAGCAGGTTTCAATTGATTTTGATGAATGAGTTTTTTTTTTGACTTGATGAATTTATGACTTTCTTGACTTGATGAATTTATGCACCATTGATTCAGCTACTCATGCAGTCAATAGCATAACTGAAAACAACATGAAGAACAGACTATTTTTGAAAGTTTTATTGCAAAAGCTTGACAATAATGCTTAAAAACATCAAGTATATTAATGTTTGTACTTTGATAAAAAATCATCCAAATCTTTGAGAATAATGTTCTAAAATAACTTGGATATCCTAACAAAAAATTAATTTAAATGTTTTTGCTTATTTCTAAAGTAAATTTACTTGATAAACTTTAAAAAAAGTGTTAAGAAAGGCAATCTATTATAAAGTAGTCATAAGAACACAGATAAAATAAATTTAACTGAAATAATGGATAAACTGTCATTGCTATATAATATAAATTTACAGATTGGGAAGGATGATTACAAAATGTCTGAGTCATTCTGCTTAATATGCTGTAATTGATCTCAATAATAATAATAAAATTATAAATTTGCTGATATTCTGCAAGTTCAAATCACAAAAACTTAGAATTCAACCTTTTTCTTGAGTTTAAGTCTAAAAATATTACATGTGCAGATTTATATCTTCAATATTTTAAAATTTATTTTTCATAGAACTTACAGGGAATCCAGATTGAAGGTTTTGGGTCTTCAAGTATAATCTCTATTTCATGTTTAACCACTTTTATAACACCCCTGAGAAGAGATGGTGCAGATAACAGTTAATATACCACTCCCTAACTCGAGAAAACCCTTTCATTTTTGGTCAGCTCTGAATGTTAAAACATTCTTTATTATTCTGAGCAAAAATAAATTTATTCATTTTACTTTTATTTGTTCATACTTTCAACCTTTGGAAATACATAGAATATTTTATCCATCTTTATCCATATCTTGTAGTTAACATCAACATCTTCAGGTAACCAGATATATACATATATCCACTACTGTGGGCAAGAATCCTTTAGAAGAAATGGAGTAGCCCTCATAGTTAATAAAAAAGTTTGAAATGTGATACTTGTGTACAGTCTCAGAAATGACAGAATGATCTCAGTTTATTACCAAGGCAAACCATTCAACATCACAGAAATCCTAGTCCATGCCCCAACCACAGATGCTGAAGGAGCTGAAGTTTATCTATTCTATGAAAACCTACAAGATTTTCTGGAACTAATGCCGGAAAAGATGTTTTTGGACATAAGGGATTGGACTGCAAAAGTATGGGTCCAGAGATGCCTACAATAATAGGCAAATGTAGCTTTGGAGTGCAAAATGAAGTAGAATAAAGACTAAGAGAGTTTTATCAAGAGAACACTCTATTCATAGCAAATACCCTTTTCCAACAAGACAACAGAAGACTGTACACATGGGCATCAACAAATGGTCAATACCAAAATCAGATTGGTCTTGTTCTTTGCAGCCAAAGATGGAGAACAGCTATACAGTCAGAAAAAGAAGACCTGGAGCTGACTATAGCTCAGATCGTCAGCACCTTTTTACAAAATTCAGTCTTAAACTGAAGAAAGTAGGAAAAGTCACTAGGCTATTCAGGTATGACCTAAATCAAACCTCTTATGATTATACAGTGGAGGTGATGAATAGATTCAAGGGATTAGATATTGTAAATAGAGTGCCTGAAGAATTATGGACAGAGATTTGTAACATCATGCTGAAGGCAGTAACCAAAACCATCTCAAAGAAAAACAAATGCAAGAAGTCTAAGTGGTTATATAAGGAGGCTTTACAAATAGATGAGGGAAGAAAAGAAGTAAAAGGCAAGGAAGAAAGGGAAAGATATATCCAGCTGAATGCAGAGTTCCAGAGAGTAGCAAGGAGAGATAAGAAAGTTTTATTAAGTAAACAATGCAAAGAAGTAGAAGCAAACAATAGAATGGGAAAGACTAAAGATCTCTTTAAGAAAATTAGAGAGATCAAAAGAACATTTCATGCAAAGATAGGGATGATAAAGGACAGAAATGGTAAAGATCAAACAGAAGCAGAAGAGATTAAGAAGAGGTGGCAAAAATAAGCAGAACTATGCAGAAAAAGGGCTTCATGACCCAGATAACCATGATGTGGTCACTCACCTAGAGCAAGACATTTTGGATTATGAAGTTAAGTGGGCCATAGGAAGCATTACTGTGAACAAAGCTAGAGGAGGTAATGGATTTCAAGCTGAGCTATTAAAATCCTAAAAGATGACACTGTTAGTGTACTTTACTCAATACATCAGCAAGAAAAAGTCAGTTTTCATTTCAATCCCAAAGCCGGAAATGCCAAAGAATGTTCAGACTACCATAAAATTGTACTCATTTCACATGCTACTAAGCTTATGCCTAAATATCTTCAAGATAGGTTTCACCAGTACATGAACTGAGAACTTCTACATGTACAATCTACATTTCTAAAAGAGGAATCAGAGATCAAATTGTCAACATTTGTTGGATCATAGAGAAAGAAAGGGAATTCCAGGAAATTATCTGCTTCTGCTTCATTGATTATGCTAAAGCCTTTGACTGTGTGGATCACCACAAACTGTGGAAAATTCTTAAAGAGATGGGAATATCTGTCTCCTGAGAAACCTGTATGTGAGTCAAGAAGCAACAGTTAGAACTGGACATGGAACAACTGACTGGTTCAAAATCAGGAAAGGAGTATGACAAGGCTGTATATTGTCACCCTGTTTATTTAACTCACATGCATAGTACATCATACAAAATGCCAGGCTAGATGAATCACAAATTGGAATCACGGTTGCTGGGAGAAATATCAACAACCTTAGTTGTGCAGATGATACCACTCTAATGCCTGAAAGTGAAGAGGAACTAAAGAGCCTCTTGATGAGGATGAAAGAGGAGAGTAAAAAGGCTAGCCTGAAACTCAGCACTCAAAAAACTAAGATCATGGCAGTCAGCCTCATCATGTCATGACAAATAGATCGGGGAAAAGTGGAAGTAGTGACAGATTTTTTCTTGGGCTCCAAAATCATTGCAGATGGTGACTGAAGCCATGAAATTAAGAGACACTTGCTCCTTGAAACGTAAGCTATGACAAACCTAGACAGCATATTAAAAAAGCAGAGACATTAGTTTGGGGAAAAAAGTCTGTAGTCAAATCTATGGTTTTAGCAGTAGTCAATATGGATGTGAGGGTTGGACCATAAAGAACATTGAGTGCTTAAGAATTGAAGCTTTCAAAAGTGGTGCTGGAGAAGACTTTGTAATTCCCTGGACTGCAAGAAGATCAAACTAGTTGTCCCTAAAGGAAATTATCTCTGAATATTCATTGGAAGGACTGTTGCTGACACTGAAAATTCCAATATTTTGGCTACCCAATATGAAGAGTCAACTCATTGGAAAAGCCTTGATGCTGGGGAAGATTGAAGGAGAAAAGAGAAGAGGTTAGCAGAGAATGAGATGACTAGATAGCATTACTGACTTAATGGACATGAATTTCAGCAAATTATGAGAGATAGTGAAAGGCAGGGAAGCCTGGTCTGCTGCCGTCTATGAAGTCACAAATAGTCACACACGACTTATTGACTGAATAACAAATCTGAATCTTTATTTGAAGATATCTATCATATTGTTCACAGCAGATTCTTTCTCCAGTAAAGATAATCAGTTCAGTTCAGTTCAGTCGCTCAGTCATGTCCAACTCTTTGTGACTCCATGGCTTCCCTGCCCGTTACCAACTCCCAAAGCTTCAGTTCAGTTCGGTCGTTCAGTAGTGTCCGACTCTTTGCGACCCCATGGACTGCAGCATGTCAGGCCTCCCTGTCAATCACCAACTCCTGGAGCTTGCTCAAACTCATGTCCATCGAGTCGGTGGTGCCATCCAACCATCTCATCCACTGTCGTCCCCTTCTCCTCCCACCTTCAATCTTTCCCAGCATCAAGGTCTTTTCCAAGGAGTCAGTTCTTCGCATCAGGTGGCCGAAGTATTGGAGTTTCAGCTTCCACATCAGTTCTTCCAATGAACACTCAGGACTGATCTCCTTTAGGATGGGCTAGTTGGATCTCCTTGCAGTCCAAAGGGCTCTCAAGAGTCTTCTCCAACACCACAGTTCAAAAGCATCAATTCTTTTGCACTCAGCTTTCTTTATAGCCCAACTCTCACATCTGTACACAACTACTGGAAAAACCATAGCTTTGACCAAATGAACCTTTGTTGGCAAAGTAATGTCTCTGCTTTTTAATATGCTGTCTAGGTTGGTCATAGCTTTTCTTCTAAGGTGTCTTTTAGTTTCATGGCTGCAGTCATCATCTGCAGTGATTTTGGAGCCCAAGAAAATAAAGTATGTCACTGTTTCTATTGGGGAAGTTTCCCCATCTATTTGCCGTGAAGTGGTGGGACCGTATGCCATGATCTTCCTTTTCTGAATATTGAGCTTTAAGCCAACTTTTTCACTCTCCTCTTTCACTTTGATCAAGAGGCTCTTTAGTTCTTCTTCATTTTCTGCCATAAGGGTGGTATTACCTGCGTATCTGAGGTTATTATTTATTTCTCCCAGTAATATTGATTCCAGCTTGTTCTTCATCCAGCCCAGGATTTCACGTGAAATACTCTGCATATAAGCTAAATAAGCCAGGTGACAATATACAGCCTTGACATACTCCTTTCCTGATTTGGAAACAGTCTTTTGTTCCATGTCTAGTTCTGTTGCTTCTTGACCTGCATACAAATTTCTCCAGAGGCAGGTAAGGTGGTCTGGTATTCCCATCTCTTGAAGAATTTTTCAGAGTTTGTTGTGATCCACACAGTCAAAGGCTTTACTGTAGTCAAAAAAGCAGACATAGAAGTTTTTCTGGAACTCTTTTGCTTCTCCATGATCCAACGGATGTTGGCAATCTGATGTCTGGCTCCTCTGTCTTTTCTAAATCCAGCTTGATCATCTGGAAGTTCACGGTTCACGTACTGTTGAAGCCTGGTTTGGAGAATTTTGAGAATTACTTTGCTAGCATGTGAGATGAATGCAAGTGTGCAGTAGTTGAATATTCTCTGGCATTGCCTTTCTTTGGAACTGGAATGAAAACTGACCTTTTCCAGTGCTGTGGCCACTGCTGAGCTTTCCAAATTTGCTGGCATATTGAGTGCAACACTTTCACAACATCATCTTTTAGGGTTTGAAATAGCATCACTTCCACCAGCTTTGTTCATAGTGATGCTTTCTAAGGCCCATTTGACTTTGCATTCCAGGATGTTTGCCTCTAGATGAGTGATCACACCATCATGGTTATCTGGGTCATGAAGATCCTTTTTGTATAGTTCTTCTAGTATTCTTTCCACATCTTCTTAATATCTTCTGCTTCTATTAGGTCCATACCATTTCTTTCCTTTATTGTGTTCATCTTTGCATGAAATATTCCCCTGGTATCTCTAATTTTCTTGGAGATCTCTAGTCTTTCCCATTGTATTATTTTTCTCTATTTCTTTGCATTGATCACTCATGAAGGCTTTCTTCTCTCTCCTTGCTATCTTTTGAACTCTGTATTCAAATGGGTATATCTTTCCATTTCTCCTTTGCCTTTAGCTTCTCTTCTTTTCTCAATTATTTGTAAGGCCTCATCAGACAACCATTTTGCCTTTTTGCATTTCTTTTTCTTGGAGATGGTCTTGATCACTGACCCTTTTACAATGTCACTAACCTCTGTCCATAGTTCTTCAGGCACTCTTGTCTATCAGATCTAATCCCTTGAATCTATTTGTCGCTTTCACTGTGTAATCATAAGGGATTTGATTTAGGTCTACCTGAATGGTCTAGTGGTTTTCCCTACTTTCTTCAATTTAAGTCTGAATTTGGCAATAAGGAGTTCATGATCTGAGCCACAGTCAGTTCCCAGTCTTTTTTTTTGCTGACTGTATAGAGCTTCTCCATCTTTGGCTGCAAAGAATATAATCAATCTGATTTTGGTGTTGACTGTCTGGTGATATTCATGTGTAGAGTTTTCTCTTGTGTTGTTGGAAGAGGGTGTTTGCTAATGTACTGTGTTAGATAGTGAAAAGTACTATAGGACAAACAAATGAGAGACATGAGTGAAGAATGATAGAGGTGGTATTTAGGAAGTATGATAAGGAAGTATGTAGTCAATGACTTCAAGAGAATGACAGAATCATGTAGAGATTCAAAGTATAGAATTTCAAGCAAGGAAGCAAGTACAAAAGCAGTGAAGAGAGAGCAAGTTAGATGGGAAAAATAATAGGATGTTTGGTAAGTGTAATAAGACTGGAAAAAGAGATTCTACTATGTAGTTTTTTAATACTCTCATTATCTCACTTTATTTTACCTTTGTAGACTCTTACTTTCACTGAAAGCATTGTCTATTATATTTAATATTTTCTCAAAAATTGTAAATATGATGTTTTCTATGATGTGATCACATCATTGATTATGTTATTAAACATAACACAGTCCTGGTCAGGCTTTCTAATTATGACATTAGAGATTTTTTCCCTCTTATTAAAGAGTGATAATTACCACATGATGATCATGGAAATAATTGGATTTTCAAGAGGTTTAAAATGTATTAATTCAATAGATTTGAAAATTTTTGTTTTATATTATTTATATGTAATCAAACCTGCCTAAAATTGAAAAATCTTTGTATAGAATTATATATATATAATATTCATTCTATTTATAATTTCATAGATGTAATAGGTATATATGGAGAAGGAAATGGCAATCCACTCCAGTATTCTTGCCTGGAAAATCCCATGGGCAGAGGAACCTGGAGGGCTACAGTCTGTGGGGTCGCAAGAGTGGGACACGACTTAGTGACTAAGTCACTAAGACAACCACCACCATTAGGTATATATTTCAAAAGTGAGTGAAATTACTTCTCATTTGGGTAGATAAGTAGAAATTTCATGAGGATTATGGATCCCATGGATTATAAATAATAACTGAAATATGAAGAGAATGACAATGACTATAAATGAACAGCAGAACAAGGGTGAAAAAAAGAAACAACAGGAAAATGTTTCTATTCAATGATTGGAAAGGAGAGAGATTTGAAGCAAAAGTATTACACAGGCAGCTCTGAGGGTATATAGAAAATAGTTCAAGGCCACATTGTCCTTAAAACTACTGTAAGGCATTACAACCTTAAAAATCAGTTGGAAGGTTTTGAGCTGGATCCTAACGTTCACCATCAATTAATTTTTCTAGAATTAAAAATATGCAGAAGAGTTTAGAAAGTGTAGCTTATAGTGATGAGGAATGTCTACTGCCAGTCTCATAGGAAGAGACAAATATCACAAATTGGTAGGGTAAAAAGCTAGAATTCCGAAAGATCAGTGTTTATGACTCTCCTTCAGTATTAGTAGATATTTATGAAAATATTGCGGAGAAGGCAATGGCACCCCTCTCCAGTACTCTTGCCTGGAAAATTCCATGGACGGAGGAGCCTGGTAGGCTGCAGTCCATCGGGTGGCTACGAGTCGGACACGACTGAGCAACTTCACTTTCATTTTTCACTTTCAAACACTAGAGAAGGAAATGGCAACCCACTCCAGTGTTCTTGCCTTGAGAATCCCAGGGACGGGGGAGCATGGTGGGCTGCCATCTATGGGGTTGCACAGAGTCAGACATGGCTGAATCGACTTAGCAGCAGTAGCAGCATGAAAATATTGAATAAAGTTATTAATCTGAGTTATTTTGTCTTGGTTAAAATGGAAACCAAAAGATGAAATATAAAGAAGTAAATTAAATTTCCATATCAATAAATAAAAACTATGCAAATATATAGTGATAAAAATGATAAGACTTTAAGATAAGAAATATCAGAAATCTTATTTCCTGTGTGTTCTGTGTCAGACAAGTATGTAACATGCCAACCTGGACAACTAATGCTATGTTAGATTTCATTATTATAAATATAGTACACAGATCAAGAAGGTGAAAATTTCTCTGGTTATTGGTCAGAAAGCATCTGGCATACAACATGCCACATGCCACATGCCAGATGTTAGTGTTTCCTCCTAAAAGACATAATTATACTTCTTCTAGAATGAAATCTAAAGGCACATTTAAGTCTTTGTCCAATTTAACTCCAACAGTTATTTGGAAATTCATCTTTAGCTGCCAACTGCCTTCATTTAATTATCTGCAAATATCCTCAATGCTTTCTTACTCAAGCCTACAGGGGTTAGTGTGAAAGTGAAAAGTGAGAGAATTCTGAATGACAAGAGTGAAGATTCAAGGTGAGAGAATAGCATTGAAACATATACAATACCATATGTAAAATATATGACCAGTGTGAGTTTGATGCATGAAGCATCCAAAGTTGGTGCTCGGGACAACTTAGAGGAAAAGGGTAGGGAGAGAGGTGGGAAGGAGGTTCAAGATTGGGGGGACACATGTATACCTATGGCAAATTTATGTTGATGTATGGCAAAAACCATCACAATGTTGTAAAGTATTATCTTCCAATTACAGAAAATAAATTAATTTTAAAATAAATATATAAAAATAAAGACTCATTGGATAACAAGAGGCTGCCAGGTGTCCTCTCATTCCCTGATTTTGTTTATAGTTTTCTCTCACATAGATATTAGTTATTTTATCATCATTCAAGTTCTGGTTAAAATTGTACCTATTCTGAGATTTCCCCCAGTGTAACAATCAGGACTATTCCTCCTGCTATAATATTACTATAGCAACTTATAGATATGTTTTTTTTAAAGGACCATAATATTATTATTATTTTTTCATTTATTTTTATTAGTTGGAGGCTAACTACTTTACAATATTGTAGTGGTTTTTGCCATACATTGACATGAATCAGCCATGGATTTACATGTGTTCCCCATCCTGAAATCCCCTCCCACCTCCCTCTCCATCCCATCCCTCTGGGTCATCCCAGTGCACCAACCTGAGCACTTGTCTCATGCATCCAACCTGGACTGGTGATCTGTTTCACACTTGATATATACATGCTTCAATGCTGTTCTCTCAGATCATCCCACCCTCGCCTTATCCCTTAGAGTCCAAAAGTCTGTTCTATACACCTGTGTCTCTTTTTCTGTCTTGCATATAGGTTTATCACTACCATCTTTCTAAATTCCATATATATGCGTGAGTATACTGGATTGGTGTTTATCTTTCTGGCTTGCTTCACTTTGTATAATGGGCTCCAGTTTCATCCATCTCATTAGAACTGAATCAAACATATTCTTTTTAATGGCTGAGTAATATTCCATTGTGTATATGTACCACAGCTTCCTTATCCATTCATCTGCTGATAGGCATCTAGGTTGCTTCCATGTCCTGGCTATTATAAACAGTGCTGTGATGAACACTGGGGTACACGTGTCTCTTTCAGTTCTGGTTTCCTCGGTGTGTATGCCCAGGAATGAGATTGCTGGGTCATGCGGCAGTTCTATTTCCAGTTTTTTAAGAAATCTCCACACTGTTTTCCATAGTGTCTGTACTAGTTTGCATTCCCACCGACAGTGTAAGAGGGTTCCCTTTCCTCCACACCCTCTCCAGCATTTATTGCTTGTAGACTTTTGGATAGCAGCCATCCTGACTGGTGTGTAATGGTACCTCATTGTGGTTTTGATTTGCATTTCTCTGATAATGAGTGATGTTGAGCATCTTTTCATGTGTTTGTTAGCCATCTGTATGTCGTCTTTGGAGAAATGTCTGTTTAGCTTTGGCCCATTTTTTGATTGGGCCATTTATTTTTCTGGAATTGAGCTTCAGGAGTTTCTTGTCTATTTTTGAGATTAATCCTTTGTCTGTTGCTTCATTTGCTATCATTTTCTCCCAATCTGAGGGCTGTCTTTTCACCTTGCATATAGTTTCCTTTGTTGTGCAAAAGCTTTTAAGTTTCATTAGGTCCCATTTGTTTAGGATATACAGTGGAAAAAAGACAACCTCTTTAACAAGTGTTGCTGGGAAAACTGGTCAACCACATGTAAAAGAATGAAACTAGAACACTTTCTAATACCATACACAAAAATAAACTCAAAATGGATTAAAGATCTAAATGTAAGAACAGAAACTATAAAACTCCTAGAGGAGAACATAGGCAAAACACTCTCTGACATGAATCACAGCAGGATCTTCTATGACCCACCTCCCGGAATATTAGAAATAAAAGCAAAAATAAACAAATGGGACCTAATGAAACTTAAAAGCTTTTGCACAACAAAGGAAACTATAAGCAAGGTGAAAAGACAGCCCTCAGATTGGGAGAAAATAATAGCAAATGAAGCAACAGACAAAGGATTAATCTCAAAAATATACAAGCAACTCCTGCAGCTCAATTCCAGAAAAATAAATGACCCAATCAAAAAATGGGCCAAAGAACTAAACAGACATTTCTCCAAAGAAGACATACAGATGGCTAACAAACACATGAAAAAAGATGCTCAACATCACTCATTATCAGAGAAATGGCAAATCAAAACCACAATGACCGGTACCATTACACACCAGTCAGGATGGCTGCTATCCAAAAGTCTGCAAGCAATAAATGCTGGAGAGGGTGTGGAGGAAAGGGAACCCTCTTACACTGTCGGTGGGAATGCAAACTAGTACAGACACTATGGAAAACAGTGTGGAGATTTCTTAAAAAGCTAGAAATAGAACTGCCATATGACCCAGCAATCTCATTCCTGGGCATACACACCGAGGAAACCAGATCTGAAAGAGACATGTGCACCTAGTGTTCATCACAGCACTGTTTATAATAGCCAGGACATGGAAGCAACCTAGATGCCCATATACAGATGAATGGATAAGGAAGCTGTGGTACATATACACAATGGAATATTACTCAGCCATTAAAAAGAATTCATTTGAACCAGTCCTAATGAGATGGATGAAACTGGAGCCCATTATACAGATGAAGTAAGCCAGAAAGATGAAGAATATTACAGCATACTAACACATATATATGGAATTTAGAAAGATGGTAATGATAACTCTATATGCAAAACAGAAAAAGACACAGATGTATAGAACAGACTTTTGGACTCTGTGGGAGAAGGTGAGGGTGGGATGATCTGAGAGAATAGCATTGAAACATGTATATTATCAAGGGTGAAACAGATCACCATGCAGGTACGTGCTCGGGCCTGGTGCACTGGGAAGACCCAGAGGAATTGGGTGGAGAGGGAGGTGGGAGGGGGGATCGGGATGGGGAATACATGTAACTCCATGGCTGATTCATGTCAATGTATGACAAAACCCACTTCAATATTGTAAAGTGATTAGCCTCCAACTAATAAAAATAAATGGAAAAAAAAAATAAAGAGGTTGTCTTTTTTCCATTGTATATTCTTACCTCCTTTGTGGAAGATAAGGTGTCCATAGGCATGTCAATTTATCTCTGGGCTTTCCATTTTGTTCTATTGATCTATATTTCTGTCTTTGTGCCAATACCATACTGTCTTGATGACTGTGGCTTTGTAGTAGAGTCTGAAGTCAGACAGGTTGATTCCTCCAGTTCCATTCTTCTTTCTCAAGATTGCTTTGGCTGTTTGAGGCTTTTTGTATTTCCATACAAATTGTGAAATTCTTTGTTACAGTTCTGTGAAGAATACCATTGGTAGCTTGATAGGGATTGCATCGAATCTATAGATTGCTTTGAGTAGTATACTCATTTTCACAGTATTGATTCTTCCAATCCATGAACACGGTATGTTTCTCCATCTGTTTGTGTCCTCTTTGATTTCTTTCAACAGTGTTTTATAGTTTTCTATGTATAGATCTTTTGTTTCTTTAGGTAGATATACTCCTAAGTATTTTATTCTTTTTGTTGCAGTGGTGAATGGTATTGTTTCCTTAATTTCTCTTTCTGTTTTTTCATTGTTAGTGTATAGGAATGCAAGGGATTTCTGTGTGTTAATTTTATATCCTGCAACTTTACTCTATTCATTGATTAGCTCTAGTAATTTTCTGGTAGAGTCTTTAGGGTTTTCTATGTAGAGGATCATGTCATCTGCAAACAGTGAAAGTTTTACTTTTTCTTCTCCTATCTGGATACCTTTTATTTATTTTTCTGCTCTGATTGCTGTGGCCAAAACTTCCAAAACTATGTTGAATAGTAGTAGTGAGAGTGGGCACCCTTGTCTTGTTCCTGATTTTAGGGGAAATGCTTTCAATTTTTCACCATTGAGGGTGATGCTTGCTGTGGGTTTGTCACATATAGCTTTTATTATATTGAGGTATGTTCCTTCTATTCCTGCTCTCTGGAGAGTTTTTATCATAAATATATGTTGAATTTTGTCAAAGGCTTTTTCTGCATCTATTGAGATAATCATATGGTTTTTATCTTTCAGTTTGTCAATGTGGTGTATTACATTGATTGATTTGCGGATATTAAAGAATCCTTGCATTCCTGGGATAAAGCCCACTTAGGACCATAATATTAAATTATAGTAGTTTTATTTATTTTAATCTGTTAATGTTTTCACACTGTGGTTGCACATACAGACACACACAGAGGTACATGCTTACATAAACCCTTACACACACATCCCAAATCAAAATTTAAATTCAAGTAATAAAGTATAGATGAAAGCATCCAATTGTGAACAACCATTACAAAGGTAAAAAAGCTTATATTTTTCATGGTTTCTTGGTTAGGAGTAAAGAAGAATAAAACAAGTTACTTTAATTTTGGGAGTAAAATTGATTTTCTTTTATAACAAATCATCTAATACGGTCCAGGGTTTATGAAAGTACTATATATATATATATATATATATAACTCTGGGACCTCATACTTTATTAGGACTTTATAAAAAATAATATAGAAGAAAAGATGTAGAATTGTGTTCACAGGAGGCAAGCAGACCCAGCACAAGTTCCCTCCTGAGTTAAAAAAAAGTTATATGGGGCCTATGGGATTTGATAATAGAATAATGTGGTAAATGGATAATTTGATAAATGAAAGGACTTTAGTAACATGAGTGTCAGACAGATGTAGCAGAAGTTAGGTAAAGATGGTAGAGCGTTAGATAAAGAGGTAAAGAATGGTAGTCTATAATTAGGAAGAAAAAAATCACCTTCCAATTATTACAAATGTAATGGGAAAAATAATAACATTTATATTTGCTACCCCCAAAAAGAAAAATGTTAGGGGTAAATCAAATTTTTATTAACACAGAGCAGATACAGATAGTGACAAAATCCAAGATGGTGACTTGGTTATAGAAAACTATACAGAGAAAGACTTATGAGGTTGAGATAATTAGAAATTCTGAGATTCTGGTGTTTTATGGTCAATCATATAACCAATGACATCAACACATATAATGATATAACTTTAATTAAAGCATTATTATTTAATTTAAATAATAAAGCATTAAATGATTAAAGCATCATTATTTAATTAAAGCATTAATCAGTTAATTAAAGCATTTAATTAAAGCATTAAAGCATCATTATTTAATTTAATAATGATCTGGGTGCCAAAGTTTTCAGTTAATTCTGGTGAGTGCTGATGAAAGTCAGTAGATTTAGCAATGAAAAAATCAGTGGGTACTTGAGCCAAATACCATGAACTCAAATAAGGGAGCTATTTACACAGGTGTGGAGGTAAACAGTTTACATCTTTAATCTTTAGTTAGGTGAATGCTGAACCACCTATATATAAAACTTGGGAAAGTGAACAAACTTATCTTAGTGGAAGCAGAACTGAACATGACTTCTTTCAGTGGAGGCAAGGATCAAAAGAATCAGGATTTTAAAATCTTTAAGCTGTAAGTAGAATTGTTTAGCATAAAATGGGTATGTTATAGTGTACCATGTTATTATTTAGCATAAAAAGAAGAGGTGCAATTATAATTTTGGTAATAAGAGTCAAAGAATATTTTACGGATAAAAATAATAAAAATGAGATAGGCCTAGGACCTTCCATTCATAATAGCAGTATGAATGGAATGGATATTTTTATGTTGACATTAAGTTTGCCTTAAATCCCTAAAGAAGTGTTGTCAAATTATGATGAAATCAAGCAAAATTCCTGACATCATGGTGGAAATGTTAGAATGCTTTGATTTTTAACAGGCTTTCCATAGAAATAGTTTATTAAATATTCTTCACATTAGTTGAGGCACTTTTAGTAAAAGAGTTCACTTTTGCAATTTTAAAATACTTTTTCTTATACATTAACAAAGCAAGATGTTTTCTTGAAATTTTATTTTCTCTAAAAGTCCTTTTTGAGACAATTTTCCTAGACATGCTTTCCTAGACAATTTACTTATAGACAAGCTTATGACCTAGAGATAAAACACATTCTGTATAATAGGAATAGAAAAAAGAGAAACAATGTCCAGTTTTGTTCCTCCAAACTAGGCACTTGAAGTTCATGTTAAATCCAACAAAGTTATCTCACAGCATCTTTGATTTGCCAGTATAAACTTGTGGGAGGGAAGTAAAGATACACAAGTCATCTCTGATCACAGTTAACCTGTAATAAGGAGCCATGTTAGATGCTTTTCTTGGAATCTCCTCTCCCTTTCTACCTCTATATAATATCCATGAAATACATAGTAACACTGAACCAATGTCCTAGATCACCTGAACCCAAACTACCCCGCTTATAGCGAAGTCTTCATTTTCAATGTTGAGGGATGCTCATAACTTGGATATGTCCTCATTATATTTACAGTCTCAGTTTCTTCCTGTTTATTGGTTATATTGCACTCTCAAATGGCATGCAGTTTGAACAATGAATTATATACTCAGCCAACTTATGAAAAACCCTATCCCGAATCCCTTTGCCTTCAAATGAGAACAATTCCTTGGTGCCCAGAGGGGTTATGACAAAGAAAGAACTATATTTGTTGACATTACATGGTGATTCCAGATCATAGTTCACAACTTTGTTGCACCAAGAGGATTGCATAACTCAATGAATCTATGATACATTTCATACAGGGCCACCCCAGATGAATAAGTCATAGTGGAGAGTTATGACAAAATGTGGAAAATAAGCCTCCTCAGTTCAGAAGATGTCCAACATGCTACTGGGGAAGAGTTGAGGGCAGTAATTAATAGCTCCAGAAAAAAAGATGAAGAGGCTGGGTCAATACTGAAACTATGCTCAGTTGTGGATGTGCCTGGTAGTGAAAGTAAAGTCTGATGCTGTAAAGAACAATATTGCATAGGAACTTGGAATGTTAGGTCCATGAATCAAAGTAAATTAGACATGGCCAAGCAGGAGATGGCAAGATTTAATACTGCCATCTTAGGAATCAGTGAACTAAAATATATGAGACCAGGCAAATTTAATTCAGATGACCATTATATTTACTACTGTGGGCAAGAATACATTAGAAGAAATGGAGTATCCCTCATAGTCAACAAGAAACTTCAAAATGTGATACCTGGGTTCAATCTCAAAAACAGCAAAAATATTTCACTTCATTTCCAAGGTAAACCATTCAACATCACATAATCAAAGCCTGTGTCCCACTTCTGATGCCCAGGAAGCTGAAGTTGACCCATTTTATGAAGACCAACAACACCTTCTAGAACTAGCAACAAAAAAAGATGTTCTTTTCACCTCAGGAGATTGGAATGCAAAGTAAGAAGTCAAGAGATACCCAGAAGTTTGCCAGGCAAGTTTGGCCTGGGAGTACAAAATGAAGCAGGGCAAAGGCTAACAGAGTTTTGTCAAGAGTCATAGCAAACACCCTCTTCCAACAACACAAGAGATAACTTTACACATGGACATCACCAAATGGTCAATACCAGAGTCAGATTGATCATATTCTTTGCAGCCAAAGATAGAGAAGCTCTATATAGTCAGCAAAGACAATACCTTAAACTGACTATGAGTCAGATAATGAACCTCTTGTGGCAAAATTCAGTCTTAAATTGGGGAAAGTAGGGAAAACTACCAGGCCATTCATGTATGACATAAATCAAATCACTTACGATTATAGGGTGGAGCTAACCAATAGATTCTAAGGATTAGACCTGTCTCAGGGTAGATAGAGTGCCCAAAGAACTATAGACAGAGGTTTTTAATATTGTATAGGAGGCATTGATCAAAACCATCCCAAAGAAAAGGAAATGCAAGAAACAAATGGATCATCTGAGGTGGCTTTACAAATAGCGAGGAAAGAGAAGCAAAAGGCAAGGAAGAAAGGGAAAGATATATCCAATTGAAAGTAGAGGTCCAGAGACTAACAAGGAAAGATAAAAAGTGTTTCTTAAATGAACAATGCAAAGAAAAAGAGGAATTTAAGAGAATGAGAGGAATAGAGATATCTTCAAGAAAATAGGAAATATCAAAGGAACACTTCATGCAAGGATGGACATGTTAAAGGACAGAAATAATAGTGATTTAACAGAAACAAAGGTGATTAAGAAGAGGTGCCAAGAATACAAAGAACTGTACAAAAAAAAGGTCTTAATTACCCAAATAATCATGATGATGTGGTCACTCACCTAGAACAAGACATCTTGGAGTGTGAACTCAAGTTGGGCCTTAGGAAGCATTACTATGAACAAAGCAGGTAGAGGGGATGGGATTCAGCTAAGCTGTTTAAAATACTAAAAGCTGATACTGTTAATTTACTGCACTCAATATGTCAGCAAATTTGGAAAACTCAGTGGTGGCCACAGGACTGGAAAAGGTCAATTTTCATTCCAACCCCAAAGCCAGGAATGACAAATACTGTTCAAACTACCATACACTTGAACTCATTTCACATGCAAGCAAGGTAATGTTCAAAATTCTTCAAGTTAGACTTTAGCAGTACGTGAACCAAAAACTTCCAGATGTAAAATCTGGGTTTAGAAAAGACAGAAACCTGAGATCTAATTGCTGACATTCACCGGATCATGGGAAAAGCAAGGAGATTCCACAAAAACGTGTACTTCTGCTTCATTGACTATACCGAAGCCTTTGTTTGGATCACAACAAACTGTGGAAAGTTCTCCAAGTGACTGGATTACCAAACCACCTTACCTGTCTCCTGAGAAACCAATATGTGGTATAAGAAGCAACAGTTAGAGCCAGACATGGAACAACTGACTGATTCAAAATTGAGAAAAGTGTACAACAAGGCTATATATTGTCATTCTGCTTATTTAAAACTTATATGTAGCATACGTTGTGCAAGATGCCTTGCTGGTGAATCAAAAGCTGGAGTCAAGACTGTCAGGAGAAATATCAACAACCTCATATATGCAGATGATAACACTCTAATGGGAGAAATGAAGAGGAACTAGAGAGTCGCTTGATGAGGGGGAAACAGGAGGGTGAAAAAGCTGGCCTTAAACTCAACATTCAAAAAACTAAGATTATGGCATGAAATCTCACCACTTCATAGCAAACAGAAGGGGAAAAAGTGGAAGCAGTGATGATTTTATTTTCTTGGGCTCCAAAATCACTGCAAATAATGACTGCAGTCATGTCATTAGAAGACACTTGCTCTTGAAAGAAAAGCTATTACAAACTTAGACAGCATGTTAAAAAGCAGAGACATTACTTTGCCAACAAAGGTCCGTCTAGTCAAAGCTATGTTTTTTCCAGTAGTCATGTATGGATGTGAGATTTGGACCATAAAGAAGGCTGAGCGCTGAAGAATTGATGCTTCTGAATTACTTGGACTGCAAACAGATCAAGCCAGCCAATCCTAAACAAAATCAATCCTGAATATTCATTGGTAAGACTGATGCTGAAGCTGAAGCTCCAATACTTGGGCCACCTGTTGTGAAGAACCTAATATTGGAAAAGATCCTGATGCTTGAAAAGATTGAAGCCAAAAAGCAGAAAGGGTGGCAGAGGATGAAATTGTTAGATAGCATCACCAACTCAGTGGACATGAATTTCAGCAAACTCCAGGAGATACTGGAGGACTGAGGAGCTTAGCATGCTGGAGTTCATGGGTCACAAAGAGTCAGACATCACTTCATAACTGGACAGCAACAACAAAGATAGTGACATGTTCTGCTTTAAATCCATGGGCATGGCTTAATTAATTTTTCTTTGTTATAAACTTGGGAGATTATATTTCCTCATGGTTGTTCTTCTTATTTCTTCCTCCCACTTCTCTATCTCCTTTTGTGTCTTCTCCTTTTCCTTTTTGATATTTTCCTAAATATTGATACATATTATATTCTGCAGGAGTATTATAATTTATATAAATATGCTTACATTGATGGATATTTTATTTAATTATTTCAAATGGTGTCACAATGAGTAGTATCAGCTATATGCTATTTCACAAAACTAAGTTTATGTGTAATTGAATGACAAAAATTAAATTTTCAAAGAAAATATGCATTCATACTTGTATTGATATTTTCTACATTAAATAAAGTTTGTACTTATTCACACTCCCACTAATTTCCCCCAATCTTTACCAATGTAATATTTAATAAAACATTTTATATTGCCAATTTGATAAGAGAAATATTATTTTGAATTTTATTTTTCAATATCATTTACATTGCCATGAATGAAACATCCTTTTTGAGTCATTCTTTGTACTTTTCCTCACATTCCTAGTCATGACTTCTTCCCATTTTTCTAATAGATTTTAGTGTATTTTTTACTCATCTTTACATACTCTTTAGGAAGTAAAGTCAGTTGATAATTCTTTGACTTTATTTTGTATGCATTTTAAAACATTTTGTTTTAAACAGTTTTTCTAAGAATTCTGAGTTTTCAATAATGCTAATGAAACTATAATTTTATAAATTATAATAACTATTTTATAAGTACATTTGCATTTTTCTAAGTTTTTCCAGTAGTCATGTATGGATGTGAGAGTTGGACTATAAAGAAAGCTGAGTGTGGAAGAAATGATGCTTTTGAACTGTGGTGTTGGAGAAGACTCTTGAGAGTTGTTTGGACTGGAAGGAGATCCAACCAGCCCATCCTAAAGGAGATCAGTCCTGAGTGTTCATTGGAAGGACTGATGTGGAAGCTGAAACTCCAATACTTTGGCCCCTTGATGCAAGGAACTGACTCCTTGGAATAGACCCTGATGCTGGGAAAGATTGAAGGTGGGAGGAGAAGGGGACGATAGAGGATGAGATGGTTGGATGGCATCACCGACTTGATGGACATAAGTTTGAGCAAGCTGCGGGAGTTGGTGATGGACAGGGAAGCCTGACGTGCTGCAGTCCATGGGGTCGCAAAGAGTCGGACCCGACTGATTGACTGAACTGAACTGAATTTTAGTTTTATGTTGCATATTTTCTTTTTAATTAGATTTCTGATCCATCTAGAATCTGCTTTCATGTGAAGTGTGAATTTGAGATCAAACTTTTTTACCCCCCTCCACAGGGTTACCCAGATTCCTGAAAAACATTTCTTCAATGATCAGTCTTTTCCTGAATGACTCATCTTAATTAAATAACTATTCCTAATCAGCAGTGGCTTCTCAGTCATTTTTAGTGAAGAATATGAAAAGTTGGGAAAGAACAAACAAACAAAAACAGGTAATTAAATAAACACAGCCTCTTATAATCTGATTAGCCATGAGCAAATTAATTTAACTCTTCCAGTAGTAGTTCTCCCTCCTTAAAATGTGCATAGTTACATTTTATCATTGTGAGGACTAAATTAGATAACATTTTTACTTGGTCGTTTTTACTTTGTGTGCTAAATAACCCTTTTTGAGTGCTAAGCCCTCTTGTTTCATTAATTCAGTAATAATGTACTTACAGAATAATGTGCTTACAGAAAAGCAAGGCCTCATCATCACCTGAGAATTTGTTAGAAATGTGCATATAGTGTGAGACAGTGATCTAGTTACATATTTTTGCCAGTGACTGTCCAGTTTTTCCAGCATCATTTATTAAAGATACTGACTATTGTCTCTCCTTCGTATGATAACTTTTCTTTTGTCATAAGTTAATTTTCCTTGTATGCATGGGTTTATTTCTGCAACTCTCAGCTCTGTTCCACGATCTACTTATGAGTTTTTCTGTCAATAACATGCTATTTTGATTACTCTAGCTTTGCAATAAAGCTTAAAATCAGGGAATGTGATACCTCCAGCTTTGCTCCTTTTACTTAGGATTGCTTTTCATCTCCATGGTATGTGTGGTTACATGTAAATTTTAGGATTATTTTTTCTATGATAATTGCTATTTTAATTTTGATAAAAATAACATTAAATCTGAAATTGTTTAGCTGGTATGGGTGTTTTGATAATATAAATTCTTCCAATTCATGAGCTTGAAATATATTTCTATTTTTTCTGTCTTCTTCAATTTTTTTCATTAATTTCTTATATTAATAATTTTTGGTATACAGGTAGTTCTCTTCTTGGTTAAATTTATTCCTAGGCATTTTATTTTTCTTTTCTGTTAAAATTACCTCACACCATACACACAAATCAACAAAAAAAACATGAATATGAGGCATGAAACCATAAAACTCCTAGGAATCCTGGAAGGAAACATGGACAGTGTGCTCTTTGAAACTTTGGTCTTAGCAATATCTTTCTAGAAATGTTTCTAGAATTAAAATTAAAAGCAAAAGTAAACAAATGAACTACATCAAGCTTAATGCTGTATAGCAAAGGAAACCACCAATAAAATGAAAAATCAACTTACTGAATAGGAGAAAGTATTGGCAAATCATATATTCATAAAGGGGTCAATATTCAAAATATAAAAGTAATTAAAAGAAAAGTAACTTTCTCTATAGACAAAGTAATATTTATTTCTCTATTGCTCCCTGCTGAACAGGTTCACTGATACCATTTTTCTAGATTCCATATATATATTCTAATACACAATATTTGCTTTTCTTTTTTGACTTACTTTACTCTGTATAACAGGCTTTCGGTTCATCTACCTCATTAGAACTGACTCAGATTCTTTCATAACTCAAAAATAACAACAAAACAACACAGTTAAGATACGTACAAAGGATTTGAATGAATTTTTTCATGTTTTAAGTTTTCTTTTAATTCATTTTTTGACTTTTTACAATGTTATGTTGATTTCTGCCATACATCAACATGAATCAGCCATAGGTATACATATGTCCCCTACTTCTTGAATCTCCCTTCCACCTCCAACCACATCCCACCTTTTCAGGTTGTCACAGAGCATGGAGTTGAGCACTTGTGTGATGGCATTGACCATCATACAACAAATTTCCACTGGTGATTTATTTCACACATTGTTTTATATATATATATATATATTTTTTTTTTTTTCTTTTCCAAGACTTCCCTGATGGCTCAGTGGTAAACTATTGCCTGCCAGTATGGAGTTGTGGGTTTGATCCCTAGGTCAGGAAGATCTCCTGGAGAAGGAAATGGCAACCCACTCCAGTATTCTTGCCTGGGAATTTCTAAGAACAGAGGAGGCTGGCAGTTGCAAAACAGTGAAATTTGACTAGGTTCATCCACATCATTAGAACAGACTCAAATTCTTTCATTTTATGGCTGAGTATATTTCATTGTATATACACACCATGATTTCTTTATCCATTCTCCTGTTGATGCAAATCAAGTTTGCTTCCACATCCTCACTATTGCAAATAGTGCTGCAATAAACACTAAGGTACATGTATCTTTTAGAATTATGGTTTTCTCAGGGTACATGTCCAATAGTGGGATTTCTGTGCCATGTGGTAGTTTTATTCCTAGTTTTTATAGAAATATCCATACTGTTTTCCACAGTGGATGTATCAGTTTATATTACCACCAACTCTTGAAGAGGGTTCCCTTTTCTCCACATCCTGTCTAAAATCAGACAAATAGAAACAAAAACAAAGGAACATACACACATGCACGTGTGTGCACGTGCACACACACACACACACACACACACACACACACACAAAACAGTTCAAAGAAGACAAAATACAAGACAGACCTCACTGAGTGAAGGAAACCAACTATGATATCAATCAATTAAAATCAAAACTAACTCAAGAGAAGAACAACAAAAACAAAACAAAAAACCCACACAGAACCACAGAAAGCAAGTGTAGAAGTATATAAAAGATTTAAAATGTGTGAACAACAACAACAAAAGACTTCTCAAAAGCCCAAATAGAGATTATAATAAAAACAATAACCAGAGCAAGAGAGAAAAAAGAATAAAAAAAAATTCAGAACCAACTACAGAATGAATCAAAGCAGAATAATAATAGTAATAATAGTAATAGTAATAATAACAATAATAATAATAATAAAAAATGTTTTTCTTAGTTCTCAGCTGTCAGCATCCTTTCCCCTGCTGTGAGTCACAGCCCATATCCACCTCCTTATGTGGGATGGGGATGGTCTCTGCACCTGCTGTGGGGACAACTAAGACTAATCTGATCCTACTCTTGCATGTTCTTGCCTCCAATGTCCACAGTTGCCAGAGCTAGGGCATTTTCTTCTGTGGGAAGACTCACTGTCCTTTTATATATTCCATAGACATAGAGTCTACCTAGTCAATCATGTGGATTTAATCTGCAGCTTGTACAGTTGGCAGAAAAGTTTTCAATCCTCTTCCTTAGTCCCTCTGCTACCCTGGAGCTCAGCTGTGGTTTTATCCTCAACTCTGCATGTGAATCATACACAGAAATTTACTCCTGAGATTTCCCTGGAATTCATGGGTCTTCTTCAGTGAGAACCAGGCTTGGAAGTGGTGTGATGGCTTGGATTGCAAAGACCCTAGCTATGCTAGATGCACAAGGAAGCTGGAGGCCTTGGGTGCAGGGGAAGTGGCACTATTCGGGTTTCTTCCTAGCCTCTGGTAGCTCTTTCCAAATGAGGACTGAGCATGCCACCCTGCTTGTGGTGGTGTGGCAGCTTGGATTATAGCGATGCTGGCAGCACTGGGTGCACAGTGAAGCTAATGGCCACTGGTACAGAAAAAAATGGCACTATTAGAATTCTTCTGTATTCTCTGGCAGCTGTCATTCAAAGGGTTTCCCTGGTTGTCCTTTTCTATTGCTCAGCACAGCAGATACTCAGAGGCCCTTATCTACCGATGGGTTCTTTCTCTACTGTTTGATGCAACAGGCATGCAAAGGCCACATCTCCAGAGTCTTTCTCTGTTGATCGGGGCCCAGCCCCAGTGCGTGAGGAGAGGCTATAGTGATGGTTCCACCTCTCGTGTGTGACTGAGCAGTAATGCCCTGCCTCCATACCTGCTCAGTTTTCCTCCAAGAGCATTCCCTGTTGTGATCTTCCTTCCATTCTCTCAGACTGTCTCCTTATAGTCAACAATGGTCCTTGCCCTGTGACTGTGCTCCAGTTTCTATGCTCCAGCTCCCAGATGCTGCACTTTCTGATGGACTTGCATCCCAGTCCTGGATGTGTAAGGCTGCAGCACAGATTATCTGTGTAGTTCTCACTCCATTCAGACTGTCATGGATCATCTGCTTCACTCTCTGACAGCCTCCAATGCTTCCCCTCTGTCCCAATCAATTGTCCCAATGTCAGGATCTCACTCCTTCTCAAATCCTCTACCCACCCAGGTGCAGGTCAGGTTCCCACTCACTCTCCTACTCTTTTTCCCTTCCTTCTTTCATCCTATTGAGTTTTGCATGGATCTACTCTCATCTGGTGCTCTATGAGAACTTCTGCACCTGAGGATATATTCCTGATGCATCTGTGGAGAGAGATGTACTCCACTTCCACCTATTCCTCTGCCATTTTGTATCTCCCATTGACATTTTTTTTTTTAAAGAAGACATAGACATGGCCAATAGGTACATGAAAAGATGTTCAACATCACTAATTATTTATGAGGAAAATGTACATCAAAACCACAATGAGATATCACCTCATTTCTTTTAAAATGGCTTTTATTTTTAAAAAAGCATGACAAGTGTTTGTGAAGCTGAGGAGAAAAAGAGAATCTTCATGGATTGCTGGTGAGAATGTAAATTGATATAGTCATCTTGGAAAACAGTATGAAGATTATTCAAAAAAAATTAGAAATAGAACTGTAATATGTTCCAGGTATCCCACTTCAGGGTATTTATCCAAAATTATTTTAAATAATTTAAAAAGATACAGACCTGCTATGTTCACTGCATGGCTCAGTCATTGAGGAGTCCACCTACAATGAGGGAGACCTGGGTTTGATCCCTGGGTTGGGAAGATCTCCTAGAGGAGGGCATGATGGTACACTCCAGTATTCTTGCCTGGAGAATCTCATGGACAGAAGAACCTGGCAGGCTAGAGTCCTTTGAATCGTACGGAGTCAGACATGACTAAAGTGACTAGTACACACGTTCACTGAAGCATTATCTAGATATAGAAATAATATAAGTGTCCATCAATGGCTAAATAGAAAGAAAAAGATATGGTGTAAAAATATACAGAGAGGTGGAGCCAAGATATTGAAGAGGGAAAACTCAGGGTCCCTGTTTCTCCACAACTAGGATACTTACCAGAAGGAGGTGGGGGACCTTTGATAACCAAGCAGATGGGAGGAATCCCTGAACAATGGGTAGAACATGGCAAGCAGCAAGGTGGGAGGAGATGTGGAGGCTGGACAGGACTAGTGTACCTGAGTGGCAGCTGGGGAAGGGTAAGGGAGTGATTCACACACCCAGGGAAGTACAGTTACCTCTGAGGAATCAGCAAGGATGGGGAGAGACTCTCAGATTTTGGAGGGTCAGGGGGAACACACTTGGCAATCTCACCCACCCACTGGGACTTGAGAAAACTTCTGAGGCCTGGGCCTGGTCCTCTGCACTTTGAGCCACCCTCTGCCAACGTGGGTACTGTGAGCATTAGAGGGAGAAGGAAGGAGGAAGAATCAAGACAGGGAGACACTCAAGGGAAGGGACTGGAGGAAGATCCTGGCACTCCCCTGACCAGTCTGCCTAGAGAGTCTCCTGAGGTTCTAGACCGTGTCCTTTGCACCTCACAGCCAGAGACACACCTGAGGTCACTTCTGGGATGGACTGAGCTTGGCCCCCGCACCCATGCCCACCGGGTCTTTTAAGAGCAGCTTGGGTCCTGTACCTAAACCATATCTGTGTCTAAGCCCCACACCTAAGCCCTACCTCACTTAAGCCCCAGCCAACAATGCCAAGGTTTTCTTTGCCTTTTTTTCTTTTTTATTGTTTTGTTTTCTTGATTTATTTTATTTTTTTAATTTTTGTTTGTTTGTTTTGTTATTTTTGTTCTTTGCTCTTGGACTGTGGATTTACCCTCCAGAGCTTCTTTCATATTTTGATGACACTTTTTTTTTTGGTACTAGATAATTTAGTTCCTTACATTTATTTTATTATTTTTTTTTGCTATTGTTCTGCTTTCTTTATTTTTTCTTCTGTGCCTTGCAGCTTAAGATATTTAAGTTCACAGGCCAGATATTGGGTCTCAGCTTCTGTGGTGAGAGTGTTGAGTG